>NC_089802.1:43941019-44241019 GCF_029633855.1 Hoplias malabaricus | reverse complement strand
AAGATTTTACTTTTAATATTATTACAGAGTTAATTTATCAAAATCTACAGAGGAACCAATTACCAAAGTATATTTAAGTTGACTTGGAAATATATTTTGTGTTTTATAGTTTTATTGGATTAAAAAGAAGCTTGAGGGTCCAAAGAAGTCACACCATTTCCAGATATCTACTTATGCCTTAAACCAAAACACCAATTGGCAGCTATACTTTCCTAAGCCCCAACGCACATGTAGACTGATAGGCGATGGTGGATATTTCAGCTTGAAAATGTAGACATTTTAGTGAGTGAAGTGCAGTGTGCCTGCTTAATTTATCGGAAGGCATTGAAATCTGTTGATTGGAAGACTTCAAATGATCTGGATTAGGGTCAGTCATTAACTAAATCTCAAAGACAACATTTTAAGTCAAGTCCTGGCATTGGTGAATGTAAGCACTGGTCAAAAAATAAAACCTCATTAACATTAGGCCAATATTAACCAGGTAGTTAAATGTAGCACAAACGTAATATAAACTTTGTCTTGGGTTCTGTATAAAAATCCTAACAGATGGTGTTTAAACAGGTTAGCTAGGCCCAAGTCTTCAGACTAGATCACCGAACCAGTTAAGCTTTGTAAGTGCTAGGACAGTGATAGTGTGTTTTTTTTTTTTAATCAGGACACATAACCGAATAGTCTGGGTCCTTCAAGCTTGTTTTTGATTCATGAGACGAGCAGAACATTTTGTATGAATGTTTGAAAGAGAATGGATGTAGACTTTAAAAAAAAAGGAAAAAAAAAAAAAAGATTTTGAAATCTTTATCACAAGTAGATGTTTTATTATTTTCCTCAGTATAGACCAATTATCACAAATTGTTCCACTGTGTTATTCATTTGTGCGTGCGCGAATGTGTGTGTGTACGCATGAGTGCAGACGTATGTATGCACAAAAAAAAAAATACTAATAAAAAATAAAACTAAACGCATTGGGGACCATGGGCTAGGGTGGGTGTGGGTTCTGTACATACAGATATGGTTAGTGTTGAGGTGTTTATTTTTTGTGTCAGTGTAACTTCAATATTTTAAAAGAGATAAATAAGTATTATCTATTGTGTTTCATGGTTAAAAAAGGAAAAAAAAGAAAATGTAGTTTTACATTTCAAATGCTTTATCTCTATGGCTTCTGGCAATTTCCCATTCCATTTTATAGATTCGTCAGCACAAAATGCAATAAACTAATACCATTTTATTACTGATTTGCACAAAGTCTTCTTTTCACACCAAACATTGTCACAAAGTTTGTTTATTCAATCACAACTGCTTATGTACAAATGACAAGTTTATATAAAAAGAACATAAGGGAAATATTCAAGCTGATTTAAACCAGATTCTGAGGGTCATGCTTTGTCAAAGACCTACAGCCATAACATCTCTTTTGACAAAAATAATCAATTTCACACTTTCTTTCTACAGCTGAAAGAAATGCCACATTTTCAAGTAAGAAATAAAACATAAAATATAAACAATTCTATGGAGGGAAGAAAAATTCTACAAGAACTAATTCTCTAAAGAGAATCAAAGATGGTGTGCAGATGAATTTTAATAATGGCGAGGATAGTGCGAGACCGGTGGCCCCTGGCCCATATTTTGACTCACACCTTGGCCCATCCCCTGTCCTGGTCTAGGCGCCGCTGCTGGTGCAGTGCTTGACTTTACTAAATGGTTAAGAGCAGGGCCGCTCTGGATGAGCGTGTCGAGAGCTTTCTGTACGCTGGGGTTGTCGAAGTTGATGCCTGCCCCCACGCTGCCAGCTGGTCTCTGTACACCCTGTGGTGCTGGTATTCTGTTAACCGGAGGCCTAATGGTGGGCCGGGGACTCAGCATGCTCGGGGACTGGCCAGAAGCCAGCGTGGACATACCTGAACTAGACTGTGTAGAGGACAGCCCTGTGCTCTGGCTCAGGCCAGAAGTGTAGCCCTGGGGTGGAGGACCTGAAGCTGGACTGGAAGACACAGCACTGCCTGAGCCACTGTTGAAGAGACTGAGGATTTTGGCCTGGAGTTCCTGCTGCTGGCTTGTAGAGGACGTGGAGGAAGGTGGCAGGTGGGAAGTGTGTATGGGGTGCGTGGAGAGGGAGGAATGTGTCTGGTGGGAGGCAGGTGCAAGAGCTTGTGTGGGCTGAGAGACCTCCCGAGTAGCTGGTAGAGCAGATGTAAGCGAAGCTAAAAAAAAAAAAAAAAAAAAAGGGACATTTCAGTTGGTGCATTTTTTTAAGCGTAAAAAGAAAATGAAAAATGTAATAATAAAAATGTTAAAAAATAAACAGTGCAAAACTTTAAAAAATAATGCAGCACTCAGAATGTATTGCTGTACTACATAAAACTGTAACATCTTAAATAAAAGCCATTCTGATCTTTTGCATGTTACATGTTTTCACCTCAGAACAAATGTTAAATGCTTAGTCACAACAGATTTACTGCACCTTGTTCCTTTTAGCTAGAAGAATGTGAAAGGACAGTTCTACTCCATTTATTCTATACAAGTAGATTCTAAAGTCAGCTTAATTTATTTTTCATGTTCATTTTCTGTTATGCTTTGTAAGTACTTTAACTGTGCTCTGTATCGAGCCTCTTTCTCAGTGTTGAACACCTCCTCTGGTGTGGGTTAGGCTTCAGAGCTGCAGCAGAAGTATTTCTAAATGCTTTGTTCTTAAGACTAAACAAAACATGATTATAACTATAAAAACCATCTATTTTAAGTACTGCATGTCCAAATGTACTATTTTAGGCTATAATTTGCATGTTTACATATCCTGGCCCATCAATAATGCCTTTGTAATTTAGCTATGTGAGGTATAACAAACACACAAACTGTTTAAACTAATTATTTAAAATAATTGCTTTTCAAGTTTACTCAGAGATACTAAAATTAAATCTGGTCCCAAACAAAACCTTTAACATAGTTGTATACCAACAATATATTTTATTAGACTATATTGTGTAAATCATCCAAATCTCAAATATTTTGGATAAACTTACCAAGATGAGTGTCTGTATTTCCCACCAGACGATCACGTTTGTCCTGCAAGTAGTTAATAAGCCTTGATAACTCATCAGGAGTCAGGAACCTTAAAGAAGAAAAAAGGAATCCCAACTTATATTAAAATATGGACTGCAAAGATATACATCCCAACTAAAGTCTTGAAACAGCAGATTTTCAAACAAGCCCTAACAGTACATGCAAAGAACCAAATTAAACAAATGAGATATTACATAAACTAAATATTAAACTTGCACATTTATTTACTAAAGAAAATGTTCTGGTATTCCAGATCTGTGAGCAGCAATTAATGACATTTAAACTTTTCTGTAAGAGTTGATCTGTCCTGCACATGGGTTTGGAAGAATTAATCCCACCCCTCCCTACAGAACAGCTTCAGGTCTTTCATTCCAGAACATTAATGTCATTCTATGGAAGAAAGATGTGCATTTAGGGTCGTTCTCTTGATGTATTAACCCGAATTGTCTTGAGATTCAGTATAATGACATGAGATGAATGAGATTCAGTTGCCCTGACCTAAAGAGCCCTTATAATCTTATTCTTGCTGATGAATATCTATAAAAAAATGTATACTATAGTATTTTTCTCTCATTTGTTTACTTGGGTCTAATTTTAGTTTTTGCAAACCCTTGGTTGCAGGCAAAAAATGAAATCAATTCATTTCAACAGGCACATAAAAACAAAATGAGCATTGTACATGAAGGCCCCCCTTGTGCAAGTTTACTTTATGCTGCACCTCAGATTGTCTAGTTAACCCAGCTGCTGCTCTATATTTAAAGGTAAATCCCATTTCTTGTTTTTACTCCTACATCAACATCAATTATAAAGTGATTTAGTAAATGTAGTAAACACTCAGTGTTGACTGGTTTGCGATATAAATAGACTAAATATGGGTCACTTAAAGGTCTAAACAGCCCTGTGGAGGTAGTGTTAATGTAAGAATAGAAAATAATTCAAAAGGGTTCCCTTTTCAAGTGTCCAACTTACAATCATAACCAAGTTTTCCTTGCATTAAATAAATAAAATTTTGAGCATACCTGCCCTCTGCAAGTAGTGTAATCACAGTTAGTAATGATACTGGGTGGCCCCCTCTCTCATGTTCCCTCATCAACACGTCATCAGCCATCTTGGCAGCTTTTCTGGCAATCTCATCCCGCTCCTTGGCACGGTTCTCAACTTTAAAGGAGTCAAAATTATGAGCCACAAGGACCATGGCATCCTGCATGGGCATATTTCTGTGTTCTGGGACAAAAAAAACAAAAACAAAGAAGGCTTCAGATCATATTACATAGATTGTTAAAACCCTGAAAGTAATTGAAAAAAAGATTTTCTTCACTCCCAATCTAATCTCTAGCAAACATGGCTTTAAATTTGCAGCTAGCTAAGACCATTATCTTAATGAAATCGCCAATGTCTTAATGACTTCCAGGTAAGTGATTATCTATTATATGTCATCAAGCTTCTTGTACCCTGTGGTGTGCCAAAGAGGATGTTCACAGTGCAGGAGCGATGCACTTCATGCTGCTGGGTGATGATAATGGCGAAGGGTGTCTGAGCTCTGCTCACGTCCTCCAGAGCCTGGGTCAGGGAGACCTCAGTGTTAAGGAAGATCAGATCAACTACCATGCCCAGATCTCGCACTTTCCGCCCCACTGTTTCTGCATACTCCCTACGAAGAATCAAAACGCTTAGAACACACATCAATTACAACCAAAGTAACATTGGTCAGAACTTTTAATGCAGTAATAAAAACAGGAATACATAGTGACACATTAACCAACTCACTTCTGCTGCTTGTTAACCACAATAACAGAGCAGTCCACAGGTCTCTCAGCATCATAACGTCTCTGGAGTTCCTCATAGTACTGACGATAGAGCTCATTTCTCCTACGCTCCTCAGGCCGCACCCGTTCCTCTAAACAATATCCAATATATTGGGCACAGACAATCAGCAAGGCCTCAAATCAATCAATTTAATTTGGAGTCTAAAAGGCACAGGTGGAGTGATTTTGAGAAGACTTACCCTCTGGTTCTCTCCTTCCATTCCATGGTTCTCTAAAGCGGTCCACATATGGTTCCTCTTTCTTATTGTATGGGTCATACTCGCCACGGAAATACCCACGTTCATAGCTGCCATCATCTCTGTGTAAAAAATGTAACTTGTTTTGCATTTCAATCCAATACAAGCTCCTATTACATACTATATTATCAGTGAAGTCAGCGGTCATCTACCTGTAAGGAGCATCTCGTGGATCTTTCTCTCTCCCCTCAGAGCTCCTGTAGTGGTCATCTTCATGATCTCGAGGTGGCCCTCTATTGTGATCCCTTAGGTCTCTGCTGTCACGGTGGTCGCGGGAGTCTCTGCCATGCATTGGTGAACGAGAGCGGGGCCTTGGCTCCCTGTCCCCATACCCAGCTGGCCTGCATTAGCAAAAGAAAAAGTCAACATATGCCAACATTTTAGCCAAAAACAGCAGTTCTGCTCTGTAAAAAAGTACGATATCTGCCCTTGTGCATATTACACACCAGGCAGAAGACAATCGTTTTATTTTATTTAACCTGGAAGATTTTAATTGGTGTTCATGTTTTTTTTAGTATGAGACATACATACATACTACAGATGGGACTGAATGTCAAAATCAAATGCTCCCATAAATGAAACTTTTAGATGAAGAGCACAAAATTTCTTCACAAGTTTTCCCCGAGTTGATGGCGAGGGAAAATCTTCCAGAAAAGTCTCCAAAACCAGCCGCGAAGCAGAAATAGACACGCGAAAGCAGAAAATTTTACGCTAACAGGTCCGAAATGATGTCAAAATAAACATGAAACGGCCACATTTCCCTTATGAAAAAAAAAGGTACTTTCCCTTTTCTGCAGTTTGAAAAGCAACCAAAATAGGCTTTCCAGATGAGAAGTTTATAATTCAAAACAATATTAATTTTGAATTTAGGAGCATGATCCTTTACTGTGCACGCAACGTGAAGACAGGAGTCCATAGAATGCAAATACTGACGTTCTTCTTCTAAAGATGTTGCCGTTGATGAGACGTGAAGACAGATGTTCCAAAAAAAGGAGTAAATTATATTTCAGACAAAAGCCAACCGTAACGCAGTTAGGCCCAACATCGCAAAATATTCTGTTCATGCGCCTTCACCCTCAGCTATTTTTTGCATAAGCAAACGAGTAAAGTAATCGAGTCCATTGCCCCCATTCCGCTTTCAGTGTTGTATTACGCTTTTTAACTATTAAAGAGCGTTTGTGAAATACTGTTTGAACTGAATGAGTAACACACTGTTGAGAGACAAAGACACAAAGGGAAATAGACTCAAATCGCCCTTTCAACTTTATTTCAGCAAGTTCTGAAAACTGCTATAGAACGAACAAGAAGATCCACAAGACACATTCTGAAGACCTGTGAATTAATTACTATGTTTCTCTTTCCTGCTAGCATATTTTCTTGCCATTTCCAAACACTGGGAAAGAGTTAAACAAACAAAACACAAGTTTACCGGTGATGCTTCACTGTACCATTTGTACCCACTTTCCCAGCGTTCCTTTACCTGCGTGGGGGACTTGACCTGGCTTTCTGTCGTCTCTCCGCTGCCATATTTACCTCTGTAAACAGATCAACCCAAAGGTTTATATGTATTACTGAGAAAAGACTAGATTTAAAAGGGCTTCACACTAAGAGTCAGTACATAAATTTGCTGATGCCCCAAGTATGTATTTCAAAATTATGATTAAAAATCACTGAAGGTAAAGTGTTTACCTCAATAAGTATAAACAAAAAAATAAATAAATAAAGACACAGAACAATACAGAAATTTAGCAAAAGCATTCAGTTTGACATTAGTTTAAAATAAAATATTACAACCATAAAAACCTGAAATCTTATTAAATGAGCCTCTGAAACTAAAAACTATATATGCGAAATGTTCTTAAACACCTCTTTAGCCTATTATGACAAAGTAAATAGTCTCTATTTAAAATAAAGCGGTCACTATAGAATTTATTCTGTTTATTAGACTACATTTTTCCATTTAAACATATGCTAATGCTAAAAACTGTTTGTTTGGGTGCTCCCATATTTGGAAGGTGGGAAATGTAGCATCATTTAGCAAAAAACTCGGGATTTTAAAAGGCTAGCTTTAGAGCTGAAATTGATCGAATTTTAATTAAAAAAAATAAAATTAGTTGGTTGCTTCTTTTTTTCCCTGCACTCTCTTGCAAAAAAAAAAAAAATAAATCTGACTTACACTTGATAAAAATCAAGTGGAATGTGAACAATAATTTATTCCCTGAAAGCTGTTTGATCAATTCTTCTGTGAAAAGTTTATTTTTGAATCCAAGACACGTGTACAGTCATTAAGTAAACAGGTTTCAGGAAGCAGTTCAGGTTGCAATCAGCAATTCATGTAGAATCCATTTAATGTTGATATACTAATCCTAATGTGAACATTTTAACAGCCTGTACTAAGTTACTATAAATTTGGACTTAGAAAAATATTTTAAGTTGTTTCAAGGAAATAAAAAAGTCATTTTCTAAATTGACAACATAAAATGTGGTAAACAATTTGCTTACGCACAACTTAAGCCTTACCTAGTTTATAACTTCTATAAAATCGACCATTGTGTCCCGCCTTAGCTGCCTCAGCGTCTTCCACCCGTTCAAACTGCACAAATCCGTACCCACGAAACAGGGACAAGGCTGAAAAAAGGAAAAGTTTCATGGACGAAAACGTGATAATTTATGGTGGATTGCTACGCCGTTCCTCATTTATACAAACTCCTGACCTGACCTGAGGTGACCCATGTTTTAAGAGGCTTCAATGTGAATCAAATTCAAGCAGCAAAAGCCATTCTTCACTTAGCTAAAGAAGAAAGGAGGACATTGTCTACTAACCCTGTATTTTCCCATATGGCCTGAACAGGTCCTCCATATCCTTCTTCGACATATGTGCAGTGGGCAAATTGCCGACAAAAATCCTTCTCTCCAGGTCACGAGGGTCATTGCTGTTGGTGCCGTAAGTTGGAGGGGTACCACTTCGGCTTCTTCTGTGCGACATGACGCTATGTGCTTCAGATCCTAGCGCCCGCTGGCTCAAGATGCACTTGCAGTCGGTATTGTATACACAAGTGTATACAAAACTTTAGATTTTCTTTCTTTTAACAAAATATTTTTCCCCCAGGTCCTGAAAATGTCAGGGCATCAACATAGAGGAAGAAAAGAGAAATTCCATGATAAAATGTCTAGGAAAGAAGTACACGGAAATAGCAACATTTGGGGAGAAATGCAATACTACTGAAAGACTGATGAGAATCAAAATACTAAAAGACAAAATTAAATTTCACTAGATGGGTTGACAGCATCCAACCTAAAAGGGAAAGATACTTAATAAACACACTGATAGTTCCAAAAGTTTTTTGTGACTTGAGTCCCATTTTACACCAGAAAGGCCTTCTTAAAAGGCAGCGGAGTGGAAACAACCAGTTGTCTTCTGAAAATATTAGACGGTAAAAGTTCACATTGAGAGTCAGATGCTTCTTGTGAAATCATGGCATTCGTTTCCAATTTTATCACCGATTACAAGACTTAAGTAAAAATAACGCAGAGACAAACTAAGACCATGGCATGTGACCGGAGAATAATAAAACTGGCCTCACCCAAAATGGTATCCAAGAAAGCATAAATGGTGAAAGGGGAAATTTTAAAATGCTCCCCAAATGTTGTGCCGATGGGGACAACAGCAGTAACCAAAGAAATATGAAGCCGATACAGACTGATGAAGATTTTATCCCATGATGATCCAATAACAGGTGGTTTTCTTTGAAAAGAAGTTTCATTGCCATAAATATAATAAATAAATACCAAAATGTTACAAGGCCTTGGTTGATCATTTATTTCCATGCTGATCATGCTGCTTTTTAAATCGTAACCTTCATCTGAGGGGCCAGATCCCCTCAATAAAAATCCCTATTGGAAAACTGACAGATTTTGTACTGAATTTAATGAGAAGCATTTATTAATCAAAATTCTCATTATATTTACATCATTCTGAAATATGCTTGTTAACATGTGCATAGGAAGTTTATACGTGTTGATCATTGACAACAGAATAAAATATTTAATATTCAAATGTTTAATAATGACCATATAAACGAACATGTTTATCTAATATTGGTGTGTCATAAAAGGCTCATCAGTTACAGATCAAGAACATCCCTTTTAAAGCAACACTATGTAAAAACTGGTATTATTGATCTTGGACTCTCACTACAGTTGCAGAGTGTAAATCAATTTTACAGCACTGACATGAAATCAGGTCATCACCCCAGGTCATCACTGGATTTAAAAGAAGCCTGTCAACTGAAAAGGTAAAGTAACTGAGGCTGCAGCTTTGTTTATTACACTAAAATAATAAAATAAATAAACAATGACAGTTATACAGATTGTACTGGTTGTTAGCATTTAAACGTTGAGCATGGTGAATGTGGGTAACCAAAAAAAAAAAAAAAGTCAGTATCAAGACATGATATTGGCAATATATTGCACGTAACTGACAATGGACAGTGTTATTACAAGCCAACTGAGAGTAGATTACAGGCTTACAAAACATTTCTGGCATGCAATTAACAAAGGCTGACCAAACTGGTTGGTATGAGATTGTTTGCAACAAGCACATCTTGATAAAAACTGCGAGAGGATCATAAAACCTAGAACAGTTTAAACTGCAACGGTTCATATGAATATTACAGGGATGTACAGTCTGCAGTCAGAAAAGCCACTTTGTTACGACATAGTTTTTTTTTTTGTTTTGTTTAATACTGTCACTCTCTGGCTTAAACACAAATGTCTCGCTACACCCTATATAGTGCACAGTGCATGTCACAGTTTCTGCATTCTGGAAGTGTGTTGTACTTGCTTATAAAACTATTTATATTCAGCTATAAGCTTCTGGTCCCACTGTTAAATTTGTGCACTGCCTGGTTGTAATATTTTTAATTTTATCAACTGGTAGGTACACTATATTGGAAGTATAGCATTATTCAGGACACAGACCCTCATGTCATCTTCCTCACTTCCTCTCTAGTTAGTGAGTGTAATGCGTGCCGTGACGCATTATGCAGTTTTCATGAATGGTTCCTGTCCGATTCCAAATTTTAGGCTATATTTGTTTGCTACCTTGCCAAGCCCAGATTAGCAAGCATCACAATTACTTTGAAGCTGTGCAAAGGTAAAAAAAAATGCTACATAGTGTTGCTTTAAGTAGAGCATAACATTCTCACACATTAAAAAAAAAAAAAACACAAACAAAAAAAATAATTAATAATAAGTGTGTGTGTGTGTATATATATATATATATATATATATATATATATATATATATATATATATACACACACACACACACTTATTATTAATTATTTTTTTGTTTGTGTTTTTTTTTTAATGTGTGAGAATGTTATGCTCTACTTAAAGCAACACTATGTAGCATATATATATATATATATATATATATACATACATAAAAAAAAACTTTAATTTCTTGATACATGACAAAAAAAAAAAAAATCATAAATCAGTCAGAAATAAAATTACACCAAATCAAAGGGAGACAGGTGTCATTATTCAAACAGTCAGTAGCTGTATGTTGAAGAGATGACACTTTCGTTGTGAATTAGGCCACTGTTGTAGTGTGTATTTAAAAGACCCCATATGATGGAAAGGTATATCAATATTATTTTGACATTTTCAACATGAATCTGTTGTACATTTGGGGGGCTATAAACCTATTTTAAAATGTTGCTTTTGTGCTGTTTAGAAAAAAAAATCTCACATTAAGATATTTCTGTCTATTCTGCCTACGGCAGTTTGCTGCAATTGAAAGAAATGAAAAGTTATTGAGAGCGGACCTGTAAACAGGAGTTGTTGATTTCATTTAGTAAGAGATGGCAAGTTGGTAACATTTTTTTTTAATTATGATGCCACACTAAAATGTATGCTGTGTGCAGCTTCCAAGTTATTATGGTAAAATACAGTTAATACTTGAAAGTGTCACCCATGCTGAGAGGATATCACTGCATCAGTCAAACAGTAGCAAATGACAACTCAGACTGGGTGATGTCAGGGCACAAGACCTGCAGTGTAAATGCAGCGTATAGAAATATGTTTCTTTTGTCATGTCCACAGATGTAGTGGCCCATCTCTGCAAAGTTGTGATTACAAGAGTTTTTGGCATATAAATCCAGACACACATGAAAAGTTGTTCTTAAAACAAGATTTTGAATACAAACAAGAGAAAGAAGAGATAGGAAATAAAACTATTGTATTATCATAACTGAGATAAGCTTAAGGTAAATAATAATAATAATAATGCTTTTGAGCTTCTCGGGAACACTGAATGGCTGCACGATTCATCATAAAGAGAGCAAAATTAGTCCTGATAAACAGGATTCAGTGCAGTGCTATGTAGTGGGTGATCTTCAGTTTAAAGGGAACCCTGACTGTTAAGATCTGTTTGCTCTACACCAGTGTGACTCTCCGGTACTAAAGAAATATGATTGTTCTGTTTATGGTCGGTATTTTGTAAAGAAAAATATTCCTTAAATGTTTCAAGCAATGTCAAACTGAATTTTTTGAGTTCAATTAGGCTATATTTTTAACTTGCTCCTCAGTGAATGAAACAGAGAGGGAAAACATGCAAGACCAGATTTCTTTGTACAGCATATCGTATCCACAAGTACAATGCACTTTATATAAATAACGAAACTAATGACAAAGAAATAAAGACAACGTTGGTAACTGTAAAAAAGTTAAATAAATCAAAAATAAAAAGGTTTACACAAAGTAAACCGTCTTGTGTATTAATGAATCTTTGGGAAACAAGACTAACATTTAATCTCCAAGAAAATCATTCAGATCCTGAATAACCAATGAACAATACAAAATTTTATTTGCGCCAGTTGCAGCCAAAAGTAAGGAGGACAATTACCACGTAATTGTAAACGAAGTATTTGATAATGAAAAGAGTACTATGTTTGCACTGTACAGCGTTTATAATAGTATTTGAGCATCCTGTATGTCATGTTAACCCTAGTGTTTTTTAATGGATCTCTCTTGTTCCCTTTCAACTGAAGTGTACTCCAATCGTCGGCCATTTTGTACTAACCGTAAAAAAAAAAAACTTTGCTGCAGGCGCGATGCTACAATACCGAGTATTTCTCAGCGAATGGGAATATAGCAAGAGCGTTAATCGCAACTGTACAGTCTACCCAGTAAAGACAGAAATAAAAACACAAACATGCATTAATGCAGCCCGTTAAATGCTCAAACAAACACCAGAGCAGGACACTGAACCGCAGAGAGACTCCATGTTGTTGAGGCGAGCAAAAATATCGTTGATGGCGGATACAAACGGAGCAAAGCCTTTCTCTCAATTAAACGGTGGTATTATTATATTGAATAGAGTAAAACTATTTTAAGATCCACGACTCTGTATTAAGAAGAAGGTATCTTCTCTTCCAACGTCTTGTGAGCATTTTCCGGTCCACCTTAAACAGTAAAGCAGTCAATCTGGAGCATAAGCCGTCATAGTGCAAATATTGGCGGATTTAAGGTGGAATTGAGAATCTCAATGAGACTTTGGAAGCCTTAAATAGTGTTAACTACCTAACAGCTTAAATAATGCATAGAGGTAAAAGGTCCCTTCATCATGGGCCTTTTTTATTAGTTCACTTTGTACTTGCTGAGCAATAAAACGTTACATACCTTTACCATATGGAGGTTTTATTTATCCTTGCCCGGACGACGGTTTCAACGATACGAATATCTCGCTCCGTTTGTCTGGTCTGTTCCAAAATGGAGCCCTAAGCCCCGCTGTCTTTCCCTATGTCTACGCGATGGTGACGTCATTAGTATGCAGGGCAAAAGACCGAGTAATGTTGCCTTCAAGTTCTCAGAAATTCCTACTTACGGATTCTGAGCTTGCATTTATGGCATAAAAATGCATCCCTGGGTATTCTGGATGGCTGAATGTTCTGAATTTGTGTGCTTGCTACAACCAGTGCACTTGTGTGCGTGTGTGTTTTCACTTCCATTTGATGGGTTAAATGAGGAACAAAAAAAGTTATATGTTGAAAACGTCTGTAAAGGCTCTATTTAAGTGACATGTTGTCTAATCTCAGCCGTTGACAGGTGCAATTGTAACGAGATATTCAATGTTATTCATTTCAGCTATAAATGAATTAATGTTGTGTCTGATTGTGATATGGCACACACCTATCACTTTCGGTTCATTGAATGAACGTTCTTTAAAGAACTGAATCGAACCGTTCAGTGAACCGAATCTATGTTCATTAGGACAACAACGGCAAGTAGCCAGCATTTGTTTGAAATGTATTCCCTTGTTTTAATGTATTAATGGGATGATGAATTTATTGCATTTTTGCGTAGATATTTCGTGTGTATCATTTGTTCTGTAATATAAATGTATATTTTATTAAAAAATATGGAACAACCCAGACTTCAAAATAAAAGTTCAAACGTAGCTATCTTAATTCGCTTTATAAAAAACGGAACTTGTGCGTTGCATATATTCACATTTCTAAAATTATTAATTTTATTATTTTTGTTTCAACATGGCCTTGTAGAGAACGCAAGTTTAACTTAAGTTCAACTATTTTTAATAGTTTAATTTTTTCTCAGCAGCGTGATCTAATCACGGGTTGAGAGTCACATGAGCTGATGGCTGTATTTATATAGCTAGGACTTTACTTCCCTCTGCCTTTAACAGCTGTAATGGTAAGAGCAACATAACGTTATAACGTCGTATTTCTCTGCCTGTTACTGTAGTTTTCAGATGGCGGAAACCACAAAACGTATCTTAATTGTGAGCATTTAAAACGAGAGCGTGATAAGTTGGCTTCCCCGTTGCACATTAAACGGAACCGCAGTTACTCCAACTTTATACTCCCAATTTCCGTGAGATTCATGGGGTTAAACGGTGATATTTCTTAGCAGGTTATGTCTTTGCTTTCTTTCAGATGGACCTGATGTTGGTGTGTCTGTTGTTGGGAGCTGTGGGAGTTTTCGGAGCCCCAGATGCGGATGAAGTAAAGTTCCTCCCCGGACTTACCAAACAGCCCAGTTTCAGACATTATTCCGGCTACTTTAATGTAGCAGGGAATAAACACCTCCATTATTGGTGGGTTTATTACACAGTTCATCTGCCAACATGAAGTTAATAAGGACTTTAACCCAAATCAGCATTTTCTACAGTCAGAGCCTGAATGTGATCCTAAAAATATACAAACCTTTTATCTCTGACATATCAGGGGTTTAATAAGCAGCCAGTACCATGGCTGAAATATAATTTAATTGCATTATTAAACAGTGGATTGGTTACCTCTACTCATTTGCATGGGCTGCGTTTGATTGTTGTAGTGTTGGTCCCATCGTTGATCTCGCTGCTACAGCTTATAGCCTTGTAAAAAAACAACTTTCTTTAGAAGTTTTATGAAGGTGTAAAGGCTAGTAGTTTTGTCCGTTATTGTAGTTGTAAAAGCACTCTTGTAAACTTGCACAGGTTTGTGGAGTCACAGAAAGACCCTGCAAACAGTCCAGTTGTCCTGTGGCTGAATGGGGGACCAGGATGCAGCTCTTTAGATGGATTTCTGACTGAACATGGCCCATTCTTGGTGAGGAACTGCATTTTGTCTGTCTTATTTGCTTTCACTTCCAGCACATTTGTCACATGACTCTTGACAAAATCTGTTAATCCTTGGCAATATACTTCCTTGAATATAGTCAGGTTTTTTTTTTTCAGTCAGTAAACCATTTGGGTAAAACTAAATTTATTAGGTCAGAGATTTTCAAGTCAAGTGGATTTTTTATGACAGTAGATGGGGGAGTTACTTGCAAAGGTTTAATTAACTACCAGTGACTATAAAATCTGGAGCAGCAGGTAGTGTCACAGTCACACAGGTCGTGGGTTCGATTCCCGCTCCAGGTGACTATCTGTGAGGAGTTGGTGTGTTCTCCCGGTGTCCGCCTGGGTTTCCTCCGGGTGCTCCGGTTTCCTCCTACAGTCCACAAAAAACACGTTGGTAGGTGGATTGGCGACTCAAAAGTGTCCATAGGTGCGAGTGAATGTGTGTGTGTTGCCTGTGAAGGACTGGCGCCCCCTCCAGGGTGTATTCCGCCCTTGCGCCCAATGATTCCAGGTAGGCTCTGAACTGGATAAGGGTTACAGATAATGAATGAATGATTGTAAAATCTATGTCTAGAAGATTTTTGACCCTGAT
This sequence comes from Hoplias malabaricus, assembly GCF_029633855.1. Classification (NCBI taxonomy): domain Eukaryota; kingdom Metazoa; phylum Chordata; class Actinopteri; order Characiformes; family Erythrinidae; genus Hoplias; species Hoplias malabaricus. The sequence goes on along the minus strand of NC_089802.1, from coordinate 44,225,680 downwards.
TTGAAGCATTACCTCTCAAATATTATTTCAGATTAAGATGCATGTTTTTAGTGTTTGGAGGCTAAATAACTTTCCATCCTTCTTTACAGATTCAAGATGATGGCACTTCCCTCACTTACAATGCTTATTCTTGGAATAGGGTGAGCAGTTTTATCAGTATCTGCATGTTTATGTATGCAACACTGAGAAGGAAGCATTAGCCTTGGAAGTCATTTTGGCAGTTATTTTTGTCCTGAACTAATGTCCTGACTTAACCTTATTGTCTAAACTCTGGCTTTCACAATCATGAAACAGATGTATTGCTGTAAACACAAAAAAATATTTTTGTTGAATGCACGGATAACAATGCAAGTAGGTAGTTGGCTGTTGATGTTTAGTAGCTATAAACAGCTGATGGAACCTGTTCATGCTCATAATTTACTCAATGTTGCCCTAGTTATATAGCATTTTTTTAGACCATAGCATGTATCACCTAATGTGACTTGAGGTTTATTTTTTAAATGCAGATGACCTAATGTAATTGCACTCGATTCACATTGTTTGTTGTAATGTAAACATAATTGTCGGGGGAGGGGTGAGCGCAAGTTTAATTTGCTTTTAATCAGACCAGTATAAATCCCAAACTGACAAATATTTCTAGATTGCCAATGTGTTATACCTGGAGTCTCCAGCAGGTGTCGGGTTTTCCTATTCTGATGACAAGAAATATGCAACCAATGATTCAGAGGTGAGTCCACACTGAGTGTAATTTTATTTGGTTGTTTTGAAGTGTCAACCCTTTTCTAACCCTTCACTATTTGTATTTTTAGGTGTCTATGAACAACTACTTGGCACTGAAGGAATTCTTCCGTGTCTTCCCAGAGTACAGTAAGAATGAGTTTTTCCTCACTGGTGAGAGCTATGGAGGTATTTACATCCCAACTCTGGCTGAGAGAGTAATGGAGGACAGTAGCATCAACCTGCAGGTGCTTATCTGTTGGGTTTAATGGGTGTAAAAGCATGAACAGCACACGTTTTGATCTAAATTTTAGAAATGCTGTGTACAGTATGTGTGAATGTTTTTAATCCATGTTTGTGTGTATCATTTAGGGTATAGCTGTTGGAAATGGCTTGGCCAGCTATGAGCTCAATGACAATTCTCTGGTCTATTTTGCATTTTACCACGGATTGGTTGGAGCAAGGTGTTTTACATTTACATTTCTTTGTGTTATCTATATTATATTTAAAGGTACACCAAATCATAACTGTTTTATTCAAACAAATGTTGAATCGTGTATCATTCAGGTAATGGATATTCTATGAATGTTAAATTCAAGTTTGGCTGATCAGATGTTTAATAAATAGTTATTCCTTGACCAAGAGTCACTACAAATAGATGAATTGGTTATGTTTTAACATGTATTTTCAATGTCATAGCATCTTGTTCAAAAATCCTTTGTGAATAAATCCTCAGGTTTTGTTGTCCACTTAATATTTGCCTACAAGAAATTTCATAGTTAAAGTAAAGAAAATTATATTTCGACCTGTAATTCTCAAGCTGTCTGGATGACAACTAATCTGGACATGGTTAGCCAGAAAAAGCGAACACTATCTAAATGCAGGTGTGTTATTGTGTAAATGCATTTCTAGAAAGGAAAAAATATGTAGCTCACATGTTGTGACTTGGTGGTCCTTACAAAGAAATGATTTAATTTCAGAGAGAAGGCACTAACGTTGCTTATCTTTCAGTTTGTGGACAGATCTGCAACACTATTGCTGCAAAGATGGAGACTGTAACTTCTACAATAGTCCTGATCCAAACTGCTCAGTCAGTGTATGTGTGTCTCTGCCTCTTCTCTGGAAATGTTGTTAGTGTAACTTTCATGCCTTGCACTGCCTTATATGATTGTACATTTGTCTTTTGTTATAGGTGAGTCAGGTGCAGAGTATTGTCTACAACTCTGGACTGAATATTTACAACCTGTACGCTCCCTGTGCAGGAGGAGTAGGGACAAGGTCAGAATCTTGATCAAGTTCATGAAATGGACATATGGTCCATCTGGTGCAGTGTTATATCTCACTCTTTGACATATTGACATCACTTAATCTTTCTGACATATTAAAGTTGAGAATATCAGAGATTCTGTCCCACATAGTTGTTTTGAGTATCTACTCATGATTTTAATATTACCCTAATGTGCACAAAAAACAAGGTTGGACTTGGGGAAAGGTGATAATTTTCAATACACGTTGATTTCTAGGAAATTTTATGTACCACCAACACTCCATTAAAGGGCAACATTGTAAATATATGCATCAAAGCAAGTTGTTTTTGTGTAATTAAGATCTTTTTAATAAGCAGCGGGACTTCTTCTAATTTTGGTTTGATTAATTATTATTTTTTAGAATGATAATAGCAAATAACTAACATACAATGTGCAGGTCTGACTCTTTTTAAGGATGTTTTCATTGTTAGGGCCTTCAACCTTTCTATTCTTTATTCTGTAACAAGTTATGTGATGGATGGTGTCAAATATGGAGATGAAATGGGCTTAAATTAAAGGTACTAACTGTTTGGAATTTTGTTTTCTGTGTTTAGTGTTGAAAATGGCCGTTTTGTGATCCGTGACCTGGGCAACAACTTCATTCACCACAAATGGGCTGCATCACAGAACCTGGTAATGTGTCGTTAATTTATTTTCAAGACTGTACCTTGACATCCACTCATTAAGGTCAACTTTACTAAACCTTTTTTTAAACCTATGGTAGCCCCATGTTTGGGATCTGCTAACTAGTGCATGCATTTGACCAAGAGTGAAGTTTGTAAGCTTGAGTCTTGTAAATGACTCACTCCTCTGATCAAATCCACCCAGCAGTATTGGTATTTGTTTTTCAGGAACTACGGGCTCTGTCACACTATAAAGCAATGAAGCTTGACCCTCCATGCACCAACTCCACCCCATCTGCAATGTACCTGAATGACCCCTATGTCAAGGGTGCTATTCACATCTCTCCTAATGCGCTTGCCTGGGAGATCTGTAGGTGTGTTAAAGTTTAATTATTAGTCTTTGTTTGTTTTGTAGCTTAGGAGCAATCATTAATTATTGTTCTGAATGTGTTCAGTGCGGAGGTCAATCTTAACTATAACCGTATCTACATGGATGTGAAGAAGCAATACCTGAAGCTGCTTGGTGCAATGGTGAGTGAAAGGAGAAAAAAAACAAACAAACAAAAACAGACAACACATTAACTGCTTAAAATGCACTCCCAACTCTTTCTAGTTAAAGCTCCAGCCAGGAACTGTGTAAACCATACTATACAAGTAGTGTCCAGTGCCAGCTTGAATTTTACTGTCCTGGACAAAGGTGTGTTTTTTTTTTTTTTTTTTTTTTTTTGTTTTTTTTAAATATAGGGACTGGATAGCTCGTAGCAATGAATCCAGTAACACATACAGCGCCCCCCACAGAACACACCAAGTTACACGAGCCAAATGCCTTCTCCAGATCCACAAAGCACATGTGGGTCGGTGGTGTAAACTCCCATGCACCTTCCAGTACCTCTGCATAGACTTTACCAGGGAGGCTGAGGCATGGGATCCACTTGTAGTTGGAACACATCCTTCGGTCTCCCTTTTTTAAAAAGAGGAACAACCATACAATTGTGTCAAAAGCAATATCTAACTTGATTAGTCCAAAGCGCTCTTTCCTAGACCCAAAATTAATCTTCCTTGTTTAATCAGAAATACCGTGTGCTGGTGTACAATGGAGATGTGGACATGGCTTGCAATTTCCTTGGAGACGAGTGGTTTGTTGAATCTCTACAGCAAAAGGTGAGTTTCTGATCCAGCACTATTTTTTCTATACTGTACTGTATCTTCATGGAAAACCTTTCAATGATGCCACTGAGTATGATTCTGTGGCAGGTTGAAGTGAAGCGCAGGCCTTGGCTTTATTTCAACGGCGAGAATCAGCAGGTGGGCGGCTTTGTGAAGGAGTTCACCAACCTGGCCTTCCTCACTGTCAAGGTAAGAGCGGTCTGAAAGTAGTCACTTGAACACATGCAGAATACCCACCTGGTTATTAATGTAGAGAAGTGGTGCTAGGCTTTCAGAAGGGGTCCAAAAAGAGCCCTTGTTGCAATTAATGCTTGTAAAGCAGGAGCAAGACCCTTCTTTTGAGCCAATGGTGTGTACCTTGTTTCTTTCCTCATAAAAATCTCCAGTTTTCTCTGGACATCTTTGTGGTAAGGAGCACGTTAACGGGGCTATAGGGATATCTCATTCTGCCATTTGACTGGGCCACAACAAGGGATAATGCAGACTTTTTCCAAAAATCCAGGGGTCCAGACTTTAGTAAATGTGTGCGATCATACTTTTTCTTACATGAATTGCTTTCTTACTCATAAAAGGCAAGGGAGAACTATTTGGAGCCTCAGATATATTAGTATACTAAAGCTAATCGTTACAGAATTAGATACAGATAAAGCCTTGTTGGTTTGCCTTTTTCGGTATAGTTTGTTAAAATAATTTCACATACTCTGGACCTGGGTAACCACTAGAATAACTTGCTCTTGACTTTGTGAGCAATAAAGCTTTGTCACATCTTTGGCTAGGCTTCCTTGCTGTTTCTCAAATACTTGTGGCCCTTAACAGGTCAACCAAGACCTTGACTACGTGTGCACATCTAATCTGCAATGGTTCTACTCTCTAGACATCCATCTTTGTTTAGAGATTAGTGTATTCTGTTTGGTTGCTTGTGACTAAATTTCCATCCATTTCCTGATCTATGATTATAAACTTTTTGTATTGTTCTCCAGGGTTCTGGTCACATGGTCCCCACCGATAAGCCCATAGCAGCCTACGAAATGTTCAGCCGCTTCCTCACCAAGCAGCCCTACTAATGCTCGTCTTGGAAAGTTTACATTGCTGTGTGGTCAAGATTTGCACTGTGAAAAGCTCTCCAGGCTGAGTAGCACATCTTTATCTGTGTCTAGTATTATCGAAACGGATTAATTCTCTGCTGTAGTTGTGTGTTGGCCCTCTTTTGAGTCTAAATCTAAATATTTGACTTGCAGTTAAAAGAATTGGCTGGCAGTATTTGAACGTATGAAACAGCTGAACAGTAGACTTCCAAGAAATTGAGGCTCCATAATGTTAACAGCAGATGCTCATGATGTGATTTGCACCGAACTATAAGGCTTTGATCCAGCAAATAATAATGACCAAAAGCTGCTAAATGTTTTGACCACTTTTTTTTTTTTTTTTTTTTTTTCTCTTTTCTTTTTAAATCTTTCTAAATTGTTTGCATGCAGTTTGTCTAAATGTGATTGTACTTGTCTTTTGCAGCATTAACTAGTAGCTGCCGTTTTTAATTGTACAAAATTCATGAGGGAATATGGAATATTTCACTGACATTCTTCAAGATCAGAATTCTTGACCAATATGATCAAGTTGCAGCACTGAGGTTGTTTTCCTCAATTGAATTGTTTTGCTCAGGGTAAAATATTTAGTCAGCAGGTGTACAATGGAGGAATCTGTGTGCCTTTTACAATTTTTTTTTTTTTTTTTTTATAATTTTCCTTCAGTTTTTCTATTAATATTAAAAAAACAAATTCTCACCATGTCCATGTGCAGTTTTTTATTTTTTGTTGTTTTTAATTAATTGTTTTTTTTTTTAACTGACTAAGGCTTGAGGATTGGAACATGCATTAATGTTCTCAAAGCTCTTTTAATGATTGATTCTTCTATAGCTCTTTGCAGGTGTAGTACATATTCATTCTATTATATATAAAAAATAACTTTCTGACACAAATGAGGCTGTTTGAGAAAACAGGACATACATGAAAGTCAGCGGTGAGTGACCCATTGAGATTCCAGGACACTTTTTAAAGTAAATTCTTTCTTTTCATATAAAAATTGGTTCTATTATAATTTGTTGCCAGAAACCCCACCCTGAGATATGTGAATGTAAAGAACATTATTAAAATACCACTAAATTCATACATGTTTTAAACAGTAATACAAAGAATTCTTTGACATTATATGAACTAAATTGTTCTTCATTCACACATCTTAATGTTTCTGAACAAACCAAATTTCTCTCTCTCTCTTGCTCAGTCTCAAGCTTTTATGGCACCTTTTTAAAAAAAAAAAAAAAAAAAAGTATATAACCCTTTCATTATTTGGCTCTTTAAAACCTTTACTTTTTCACATGTGGTCTTTTTAAATAATTTTAAAATAGTTTAGTTTGATTTTAAAAATAATAATAAACAAAAAAGCCACAGCAGAGCAAATATTTCTGGGTTTTCCTTAAAAACAAGAAAGAGGACATAAACCTCAGGTTGATTTTCATAAAGAAAAAAAAGTTGAAAATGGTACAAACATTCAGTACAAGTGTGTCATTTGCACAAGCCTCTGACATAACACTGTATTATACTTTGATTTTTTTTTTTAGCTGCAGAGAGGAAAGTGACTGAGCAATACGCTAATGATATTTCATTTTAAAATTATGTGCACATACAACTTTGAGAGTAAGCAAGTCTACAAAGCTTCTAGTTATTAGTTCATCTCTTGCACAGTCTGTATTACACTATTGCTTCAAAAGTTGCAGACACTGCTTTCACTGAGTGCTTTGCACTCTGTAACCATGGTTTATCCAAGATTGGCTTTGCCAATAGATCCACTGGAGAAGCTACACAGGAGCCTAAATTTCCCCATGTGCCAAGTGTTTGCTACTGTAATGCCCTCCAGCACTGGGCTGTAAGTTTAAAAACTGCATTTTCTAGAGCAACGCAGCACCATCCATTAACTGTGGATTGCATCATTACCTCACTTTACTAGTACAGGTTTTCACAGCAGTGTTCCAATATCTGGAGAAAAAGCCTTCCTAAAAGGGGTTCCAAACTTTCTATGAAAAACCTTTTTAGGATCAATATTGGACGAGCAGGTGTGCACAGTCTGACCTCATAGTGTATTTGACTGGCTGTTGTAGTAAGCGTTGATTAAACATGGATGTGAAACACAGAATATCCCAAGCACTGACAAAGCGATGAGTGTTTCACTGTTAATCAGTGCTAGGTTCTCCACTCTCTTTCCTCTCGATGAGCTCCCTCAGACCACTCCTGAAGTGCAGGTTGGCTCCTACAATGATGTAGCCCTGAATAAACAGAAATAATGTTTTTAATGTTTTAATGTTACACTGAAATGCATTACATCAGTTGTTGTCCTCAAACTGACATTAGTGCAGATTATAAGGAAGGGAGGCTCAGGACTTACATTGTGATACTCCACCACCTCCTCGATGAAGTCGATGCCATCGGGTAGAGGGATCCGTACACCTCTCTTAGTATAGTCTTACATATAAAGCAGAGAAACATGAACTATGTATGCTAAACTATCATAATATTTCAAGCGGCATATAGTCGCTGTCCAATTAAAATCGTAACTCCCAAAATAGTAACTTTACATGAGTAGGAAAGAACACCTTAACATTCAATGGAAGTCTTTTTGAAGTATTCCTATTGCTTTATTCATCATGACATTTTCACACAGTGTGAAGGACAGCTGCTGTGTTCAAATGTTGTTGTAAATCAAAAAAATTGACAAAAATGAGGATACGTGTTTTTAACTGGACAGTGATCATATTTAATGATAGAGTGTCTATAAAAAGTATTCACCCCCTGGAAGTTATCCCTGTTTATTGCTTCTATAAAAAAAAATAATGGTCAATATTAGTTGGCTTTTTTTACAAGAATTTACAAAATGCACTTTAATGTCAAGGTGATTTCAGGCAGATTGTTACAAAGTACTGTCAATGGATGAAAATATATAGAATGTAAAATAAGTGAGTGCATAAATATTCACCCCCTTTAAAGTGACTGACATAATTCAGCAGAGGTTTAGGTAATCAGATTATCTGAATGCAGTGTATGTGTTTCAAGTGACTGTAGTTTAAAGACACCTGTGTCTGGAAGGTCCATTCACTGGTTAAACAGTATTCCTGGCTACAGTTACAACATCAAGACAGAAGAACATTCCATGCAAAGTAAAAGTGAAATCCATCCTTGAGCTTAGACCATCCTCACAAACTGAGTGAGACTAGTGAGGGAGGCCACCAAGACACCTATATGAAGACTTAAAAAAGTGAAATGCTTTAGCAGCATAAGACAACTTTTGGAAGAATTTTTTGGCTCCCTGATAGTTTGAGTGTTTTATATTCTTAATGTGTATTTGATACGCTTATGTACACATGCACTTGGTACACAATAATATGCACACTTTAATACCTCTCTCTCATATTACCATTTAAACAGAGGTTCAGGCTACATTAGACACAGAAACCAAAACCTAATACCTCTTTGCTATTAGTTAAAAGAATAAAAAAGAATAGACAGATAATGGACTCTTAGTAATATGCTTTTTTTTAAACATAAACAAGTTCACCTAGTGGGAAATATATTGAGTTTATTTAAACATGACGATCTGTATGGTCCTCCTATGTATATGGGCTGCACTGTAAGTACATGATGCCTATAACTATGGGTTTTATTCTGTCTTTCGAAGAAGTGATAGCACATACCTATAGAAGACTCAGTGGCCTTGAAAACAGGTGGGTTATAAACACATACATTCCTTCTTGACTTGGAAATGATGGAGGAATTTTAATAAGGGCATGCTGAGGGAATTCAAAAGACTTACTGTAATTTTGATTAAAAGAGGTATAGATAAGCATGCCCTTTAAGGTCAGGGATTTTCACATAATTGTATTTTAATTCACAAAGTATGCTGTATTGGGAAAAGCAATGAAAAGCAGGTGTTAACCCCCCTCCTTTGCCCAAGAAGGGTATAAAAACTGGATTTTCTGAAATGGTCAATCACGCCTAGGTTGACGCAGGGCAACTCGAGGTTTACACTTGCTTGCAAAGCCTTAAGCATAAAGTAATTGTGCCTTTCTACTGCCACATCCAAGTATGCCAAGTATTTTTAAGCATAACTGTTTCCCTGTTTCTTCACTAAAGCTTTATATAATGTCAAAGAGAAAGTCACTCTTAAATAAGACTAAAATGGAGCTTTTTGCCCAGCAGACTAGTTTGGCAGGCATTAAAAAGTGTACATCACCACAAACACCCTCCCCACCATGGTGCATGGTGGTGGCAGCATCATGCTCTGGGGATCTGAAGGATACAGAAAAAGCTATACAGAAATAGTTTAAAGACAACCAACGGAATGTTCTGGAGTGGCTGAGTCAAATCTCAGACCTTAATCCAGTAAAGAATTTGGGGTTTGATCCCTGTTCAACCTCTGTCAGGTTTTTGCAAAAAGGAGTGAAGTAAAATGGCAGTGTCTGGTTTTCTTTCTCTCCTGTCACTCTCATGCTTTGAGATGTCCTGCTGCTCTCCAGGAGTTGCCCTGATCCAGCCCCTGACCCTGTGTATCCTGTACAAGATCCTGGCCTTGTCTCGTCTACACTATCACGCTTGGCCATGGTGTTTTATCTCAAATTAACTCTGCACCTACTTTTACCTCCCACAGAATCACTGACAACCTCCTCCTTCCTCAGACTCATACATCACTAATATTCTACATTCACATTACTATAACCCATTCATCTGTCATCAGTTCACTTTTACTTTTGTTCTGTTCTCTGTTGTGTCTCTGGTGTCGACCCGAGGAGGATGGGTTCCTTCCCAGGTCTCTTCCTCGTGTGCTGAGAGAGATTTTCCTTGCCACTGTTCCCCTGGGTCGCTCATAGGAGGCTTGGACCCGGATCTCTGTAAAGCTGCTTTGTGACGACTTTTTGTTGTGAAAAGCGCTATATAAATAAAATTTGATTGATTGATTGATGGCAGTGTGCAGATGTGCAAGCTTGACTGAGACTTATCCACACAGACTCAATGCTGTGATTGTGGCCAAGGGTGCATTTATTTGACTTGAACGGGTGAATATTTATGCACTTATTTACATTATACATTTTTATTTATTTGATATTTTTTTATAGAAATCTTGTAAATTCCTGCCAAAAAGCAAAAGTATATTGACCATTATTTCTTTTATAAAAGCAATAAAAGTAGAAAAGATTGAAGGTTGAAAACTTTTTTACAAGCACTAAACTGCTGTGATGTATATTTCAAAAGCAACTCAGTTTGGCTCCTATCACAAAATTAAAAATTTGGAAATGTATCTAGAACGTATAAATATTTAACCATTCTGAATGACTGGTTACATCTTAAACATTAGATACAATGGAAATTTAGATAAATAACTGGAAAGCTATTATAATCTTAAAAAGATTAGTCAATCCCACTCTAATTTCTGGTATTAGTTACTTTAAAGATCATTAATTTGAAAGTTGTTTACCAGAAAATGTACTTCTATATATTTAAATATTCTTTTAATGTTTGTATGTAGTTTAATGCATTGCAGAGTATTACATTTTGAACAGCTTTCATATATTAAAATAAGTGGTCATTTTGACTTACTGTTGATGAGAGGCACCACTGTGATTTGGAGCATAGTCTTCAGTGGAGCTTGGAGTGGAATCAGCTAGAAAGAGTTTTTAAAATTCCTTCAGTTTACTGTGAAGTCTCAATAAACAAAAGCCTAAAGATGAATATGATTGTAAAAAGCTCTCTTACCGCTAATGACTCCAAAGCAGACTGGTTAGAGAAAATTTTAAACCTGGAAAACATGCCCAATGTCCATAACCATGACTTATTTCACTCTCAACTCAATGACGTGTACAAACATATTGTCTCTGTCCAATGACAAACATGTATCTCCAAAAATAGTAATTTTGCAGGAGAAGGGAAAAAAAAACTTTTAAACTTTGAGTGGAATTCAACATAACATTTTATTCTATTCTAACTCTTATATTCTAAGTAATTTGCAGCATTTCTGTTAGTCCATTCATCATGAAATTTTTACGCATAGTGAAGGACAGCTGCTGTGTTCAAATGATGTAGTAAACTAAACATCCACAAAAATGGAAACGTGTTTTTTATTGGATAGTGACAATCTGTATGGATTTTAATTATGTATTTTCTGAAATTGGAATGATGGATTTCTTAATATATTAGTATTGTAATATGATGCATGCCCATATTGTAGAATCTCCACAGTAAATAAATAGATTAATTGGGATGCTCTGGAGTTCTGGTACATGAGCTTAAGATTGCCTTGCTCAGTGTTGAGCATTGGTTACAGGGGTATAACCCCAATCCCTGCACTGCCCTGTGGAGCTGTAGAACTGTATTCTCTGTAGTAATGTGGCTCTATCCAGTACCTTTGGGATGAGTTGTAGTAAGGTTTGTGACCTCACTAATGTTTTGGTGGTTGAATGCCATTAAATCTTTACAGCAGCTACTACAGCAAATTAGAGACCAACGTGCCTTATAACATCCCTGGTTTCTGAAAACACATTGGATGAACAGGGACCTACATGATGTATGTTTTAACACGCACCTCCTCAGGTCCAGATGAATAGACAATCTCTTCCCCTTCATGGATACCTTGGCATTGAACTTAGACTCCTAACAGCAGAACAAAGTATTCTGGGTTACACAACTGTGTGAGAGACAGAAATTCCTTTGTGAGATTAGTGTTTTAAGACAAGTGATAGGACAGTCGTACCATGGTCATACTGCTTAGCTGGACAGGGGTTTTTCCTGGAGGGAGAACCAAAACTCTCACCCCTGAGTGGACAGTCACACTGGCCCCTGAAGTCTTGATGGTAGAAGTTGGGGCTGAGGTGACCTCCAGCTCCAACGAGATGGGAGCCTCCATTAAAGCTGGGTTCTGGAATGTGACGTATACAAACAGCTTTCCTGAAATCTCAGTGACTGTAAGAAGTTTAATGCATGTCTGTACAGGTCTATGTCATTTGTCACAAGGGACTTGTGCAGGGTTTTCTAAGAAAAAAGCCAACACCAAGTAATTTTGCGGTAACACTTTAAATTACAGCCCACTAATTACTGGGTAAGTACAGAGTAAGTACCTGCTAAGTAAGCCATAGGATTAAAATAAGTACTGAGTAAGTAAAGAGTATGCTAGTAGAAATATGTGGTTATTACTTGGTATATGTTACAAACACTTTACAAATAAGGCACATAACTACGTTCCGAATACATTACACCTTTGAGCATAATTAGAGATTACAAAATTGAATTAAAAGTTTGACAGTTTATGTAAGTGACTATTACTGTCATTTTCTATAAATAAGGAATGAAGCAACTATTTTGTATTCACTGCAGTTCTGAATGCAATTATAGATCCTTCAAAATGAATTACAGTGTACCTACAGAGAAGGACATGGTCAGCTACTTTCATTACAGGCACTAGCACTGTTTCATGGTGCTTTGTACTCATTAGGTTCAGGACGTGTGATTTAAGCTCTGTAATCATCACCACATACTTCTGAGATATTTTACACTGTTTAGCCGATATGTATTGAGGCATTATATATACATAGTTGACTAATGATCTCTTCTGCTCTTCTTCCTTATTTGTAAAATATTTGTAAGATACTCAATAATAACCACATATTTTTACTACTTTTTTGGTACTTACTCAGTACTTATTTTATTTTACAGCTTACTTAACAGGTACTTACTCTGTACTTACCCAGTAATTAGCAGGCTGTATTTTAAAGTGTTACCAATTTATTTAAAAAAAAAAGCTTTGAATGAATTATTGTGACTATATATATACACAACTAAATAATTAAACTTGTTGTCAACAATAGTCATTAAACTTAGTGGGTAGGGCCTAACTCCAATTTGTTCAAAGTTGTTTAGTTGCACTGACAGATCGATCACACATAGCAGATAGCGACTTCTGTTGTAAGAGGCCTAGCTCTCACGCAGCACCAGAGAAGCATGGGAGAACCTTTACAACATTTGAAGCTGCCATGCTGTCTATATGTCTGTCTAAGTTAGAGTGCTATCTCACTAAATCCAACTAAATTTTACTACTGATAGAGTCTAGGGCGACTTTCTAAAGCACTTACCATAGCTTAATGCAGCAAAACAACAACCAAATCACACAGAATCTTAAAGTATTACTGTATCATAATCACTATCCACTGCCAAAAGAAGAAAAGAGTCAGCAAAAATATAACACTATTATTTTAAGCTTATGCCTTTTTGTGCACTCTAGAAGCCCACTATAAGAAAACTGTTTAACATAATTGAATGTACTAAAACTAAACTACAAATTATCACCCTGTAAATTAGCTCACATCTTCATATATATAGTATAAAGCATGCAATTACACATCAAACATCTTGTAATACATTATATAAAGATTTGTGCATCTAACCCTATGAACGATTTCAATTCCCCTGTGAAACCCCAATCCACCTCCCTACTCTGCCCCCCACAGCCCAAGCTCCCTAGTGGCAGCCCTGATTACAGATATAATTCCCCTACTACATGTTACATTTTAGATTCCCAGAGGCTTCAGAGAGGAAAAAAATTAATAGGAACTCATTCAGAAACATGAAGCTCTCACCAGCATCATGATGGCTCCAAAGTAGGTGGTCCTCAGCAACATCTCCAGGTCTTTGGGCATCTACAAACATTTCAGCTTTTGTTATTCAGAGCAGTTTTACTGAACTGTAATAAGAGAATATTTGACTGCCTTTGATCTTACTCTTTCATTGGCTATATGCATCCTGAACACCCCTCCTTTGAAATAAGCATAGAGTCCACTGTCAAAGAAGTACTCAGAAAGAGCCAGATAGATCATTCTGTCATATTCTCTGACGACAGGATTCACTGCATAGTTCACCAGAATATCATTCTCATTGTGAAGGCCATAGAACATGCCCTAGAGAGAGAGAGAGAGAGAGAGAGAGAGAGAGATTCCAGTTTATCAGTTCCACTGACCATATTAGATGCACATTCTAAACCTTCAGTTACAGAGTGTGATCCATGTGTTGCTTTGCATACTTTGTTAGCCCACACCACAGAGCAGGTATGAATTAAGTGGTCATTCTCAGTGCTACAGTGCCATTAATGAGTGATGCACTGATCTGAGTGAATTATTGTGGTGTGACACCTGGCCCCTGTCTCCACTTTAAAGAGAACCACTACTGTAAATTTCTCTACAGTGTACTGTGTCACATTTGACCACTCACAATGACATTCTTCAAATGGTAGTATCATTAAATAATGCTGGAATTACAATGTCATTTTAAAATACATTTGAAAGGAATGCTATGTGATAATTTTCATTCATTCATTGTCTGTAACCCTTATCCAGTTCAGGGTCGTGGTGGGTCCGGAGCCGACCCAGAATCACTGGGCAAAAGGCAGGAACACACCCTGGAGGGGGCGCCAGTGCATGACAGGGCAACACACAGTCACTCACACACTCACACCTATGGACACTTTTGAGTCATCAATCCACCTACCAGCATGTGTTTTTGGACTGTGGGGGACTGTGTTTTTGCACCCGGAGGAAACCCACACGGACACTGGGAGAACACACCAAATTCCTCATAGAGAGTCACCCGGAGCAGTGACTCAACCCCCCAACCCCAGTACCCTGGAGCTGTGTGACTGCGACACTACCTGCTGCACCAAAGTGCCGCCCCTATGTAACAATTTTAGCTTAGAACTGCAGCTTCAATATTTTTGTGAGACTTCACTGACCCTTAATGGTAAGAATAGAGCCTCAGTTGTTACTGCTCTGGGCTCAGCACTGGCTGAAAGCCACACTCCCTCCGTCCCCCTACTGATTTCAATACAATGCAATGCTTTAAATATAATGCACTTTAGATTTTTTTTAAATGCTCACCTTGAAATCCATATCAAGACTAGTGCCAGTAACCACAGGGTCCATCAGGAGTGAATAATCAATGCCCACATATTTATCCACCTCTGCACGCACTAGACAGAAACACAAGCAAACAAATATCTCAGAGGTAACACCACTGAGAATTCCAAGGACATTCTGGAGCAGTCAGCAATGAAACAACGTCATTCTGATATAAAAACAATCTGAAGAGCAGTCTGACCTGGAACTGTCTCCAGCAGCTGGTTGACCATCACCAACGCAGCGTGATTCAGTGCAGGACAAATCTAAAATCAATTTACAAAAGCTGTAAATATTATGTGTGTCTGAGAAACGATGTACGTAAGAGAAGACGTAGCTCTTTAGATCAGTAAACAAACCTGCTGATTCAAGATGAAGCGCATTCCAGTAGTCAGGAAAGTAGCTATGAAATCGTAAACCCTCCTGTGAATATAATAACATAGAAATGTCCTCAAAAAAGAAATACATATATATATATATATATATATATATATATATATATATATATATATATATATATATATATATATATATACGCCATTTTCCTAGTGCTGCTTGCATTTATAATTTTAAGAATAATTATTTGAAACCTAGGGTCTGTTCCTGATGCCATTAGCATGTATTTTTAATAATAGTTTTAGCTTAGAAAAGCATTTAATTGCTATAGAATTGTTACATGGTTAAAAAAAAGAGTGCTTTACTTTCACAAGGTTTTTCAAATATGTAAGGCAGACTCTCTCTCTCTCTCTCTCTTTCTCTCTCTCTTCATTCAGTAATTTGGCAGACTGAAGAGATTTATGTAATAATTTATACATATTATATTAATTAATTATCATGTTTATTGGTTTATTCATATTTTAAAATATATTATGCATTTATTTTGGACTATGTATTAACAGCGTGAAAACTGTCATATTCAAAAACTGTGTTATGCAGTTTGTCTGTTTGCGGCATTTGAACTTATCCCAGTACCCGAGTGTCCCGCCAAATTTGGCCCTCATTTTGGCAATGGATGCCTCACAGCTGGCATTGGAGATCTTAAGACGACCCAGGTCATCTTTAGCGAGTTCCAGAGCTGTGTAGATGTTCACACCTTCTGCAGAGGCATTGATGGGACCCTCATCATAGCTTAGGAGGGCAAGAGACATCTATTAGATATCTTGTTTATATCGATTACATGTCTATTATAAAGACTACTCTACTTAGGTACATCTCAATTAACATTTGTACTAGGACTGTCTGTGGAATTATATTGAGTCCATAGAGTTTATTATAAAGGAGCTTTAGCACAAAGAGACTAGTGTTCAAATTTTTGAAATCTCTTTCCATATTAATAAGTAGTGGTATTTTATATGCAATAAAAATGTAAATGATATAGATTCAAATACATACTATTCTCCAAAATGCTTTTTGAAGAATTTCATGACAAAAAATGTAATGGATAATAAATATGTCAAATTACCAATGACATTTTATATCCATATTTAAAATATGATACATAGTTACACAGCTTCTAGAGCTTAATCTAGAGTTCTGTTTGTTTTTTAGAACACATTTAAAATGCCTTCATTTTTCTGAGGAACAAACTTACAAAAACCAGTAGAGGATGCGTCTCTGGAAGTTGATGGTGATAGAGGAGTTGTGCACCTCAAAGAGCAGTCCAGCTGTGGGCTGGAAACCCAGGTCAGCTGTGAGGTTCAGCTCTGTTATCTTTACACTAGGAGGGGTCAGAGACACAGGTTTGTAATTAGGGCATTATTTGATCTCCAGCTAAGATGAACAGAGATGGATGGATGGCACTTCAATGATCTGACAGAGACTGCATCTTTACAATAGCTTTAAATTTGTTTATCCTCAGTTTTAGCTATCTCATCTCCACCCTTTCAGTGAATCTCCCCTGACTGCATACAGTGCCATCAGGCTCGGGTGTGAGGCCAGCCCCATGTTTATTTATCTTTATTTAACATCGTTGATGCAACACCACAGAGTACTTGAGCACATCAGAGGGGAATGGAAACTGCCCAGATCCCTCACACCAGCTGACAAATATAGTGGGGAGTGATGGTGGGAGAGGGGCTATCCCACCCACCCAGAAAGCTTGGCCAATTGTGTACTCTAGGAATACCGGGCTTGAACAGCTGAGGCATCTCCTGGATTTTAACCTGCAGTGTCCTGGTGATAGGCACAATTCTTAAACTGCTGTTACACATACATTCAATTATCAGACATTGTGTAGAAAGTATAAAAATATTTTATTTATGTATGGGGTCCAGTACCTCATCGAGCATCTCCAGGTCATTTTAACAAGGAGAGAGTGTTCAATCTGATGCTCTCTCTACCAATTTAGAATCTTTGTTCTAAGATTATTCTGAGAGACACAGCCTTGATCCTGTTAGAATGTAATGTTAGGAGTCTTGCCCAAGTACAGTTGTTAGCGTAGTGTGGTTGCCCAAGCTTGGAACTGAACCCTAGTCTGCCATATTGAGGGCTGCATGGAAGCATCAATGTTGGTCAGTGGAGACCTTCAGGATTGGAACTGATAGACTGACATTTTAAATTAATCCCTCAACAACAAATTTTACTTATTGTTCACTTAGAGCTATTAAAAGTAAAGCTGATCGCCTTTTTCAAATAGACCTCCTTTACAAAAGTCATTACTGATAAACACCTTCATTATTGCACTTAATCGATTCCAAACCATTGGCTGGTTAATTAACTCTTTAGCAGCTCAGTGAATTACTATGGCTTTTTTCTTTTGTCCTTGATTATTTTGTGCACCAAGTTCTTTGTCGCACACTTGCATTTGGACAGCACCTTTATTATTAGTACAAAAAAAAGCTAATCTGAATGTATACATTATTGAGAAAGCAGTTATTAATTTTCTCCCTAATGTATCTTAATGCAGAATCAGTACATGTAAATGAGTTAATAAAGGTAGTTACAACCCACATTTAGTTACTCTAAAAGGGATAGTTCATCTTCACTGGACTGAGAGTGAAATGTCTTTGTTGTTTTATATTTGAACTGAAAACTGAGTTTAGCTCAACATAATTAAAATGAAGGCTTAGTAAACAGACAGTTAACGCAGCCTATGGCTAATGATGGTTTTATTTGTGTAATGGTTAAAGAGAGAGATGTAACTTACTTTGTAATGGAGTACTGGAAGCGTCCCTCTTTGCCATGCATCTCAGGCATAGTGATGTTTCCCAGCTCCTCCTCCACAAACTTCTGTGTCTCGTGCTTCACTGAAGAAAGCGCAACAAAACTAAAGTTTCACTCTGCCACAAATGAAATAATTGACTTCAACAATATCTGCTGTAATCATTTCTTCTTGCACCGTACAGTGGTGTTGGAGCAATCTATAGACAGAGGTCTTTAAGTTTAAAAAACACTAGGTACGTTTTGGCATTTTTGCTCCTGGGCGCCCTCTACAGCTGAAGGGTGTAATTCACATTTACAGCACTGTCCTGAAATCAAGGGGGAGGGGAAAGGAGGGGTTTGGTTTCTCATCTTCCTTCAAATTATACATAGTGCATGTTCTGCAGTGCTGAGCCCAGAGGGGCAATGACAGAGGTTATATTCTCTGTTACAGGTCAGTTAAGAATTACAGGGATTTTAAAGCTGTAATTTTAAGATTAAATGCCCAAAATACAATGTAGTGTAGTCATACTAATGAGTATATGATTTAAAATGGCAAAGAAATACTGTTTAATTGATCTGGAATATCGTATTTCTGCTCTCCCGAATATGGCAGAACACAGTAAATAGCAGAAAATTAGTGTGTTAGTGTTATGCCTTTATACACTACTGAGTATGAGCTAAAATGACTTGCCACTTACCGCTTTTCTATTTTTGCTTGTCAGATATTATTAATTACTAAAATATGTTATAAGTTATTAATATAAAAATAGTATAATAATTTAATAACTTAATAGTTTAATTTCTTACACATTTCTAGGCCTCTGGACGTGATGCGGATTTTGCATCCAGGAGGAACTTCTGTCATCTTTACCACGAGTGGGAGGAGGAAGATGATGATGACTGTTTCACAGATTCCCATTTTGCCTCAGTGGTCCTGGAGCCAACGAGAGGAGAACACATAATGAAGTCTCTCAAACTCAGACAGAAGGACTGTAGCAGCCAACAGTTTTATATACATATATAATAGCACACTGATTTCAGACATCAAACAATTTTATTTAGTGTAGAGTTTAAAGATTAATCATTATATCATATCTGTAATATGCAAGAGTACAATATTCAAATCACAAGAGCTACTATATATAAACATCTAAAATTTCATTAGCTTTCTGCTAATTAGTTTAAATCTATGAAGCTGAGGAATAGCAGTGTCTTAATTTTGTACATGCACCTGCCACACATCTTGTTTCTGACAAGAGTGATTCAATACAAACTGTAGTCTATCAGTCACCAATCAATTTCCAAAGAAGAACAAAACAATTTACACAGGTTCTCAATAAATGTCTGGTAATCCTACATTGGCCCCCTCCAGGGTGTGTTCCTGCCTTGCGTTCAGTGATTCCGGGTAGGCTCTGGACCCACCGCAACCCTGAACTGAACGAGCGATTTCAGGCAATGACTGAATGAATGATAATCCTGGACTCTACGTTCCAGTGTGCCTTTGCATATTTAAACAGTCAATACACAATACATCTGCACACACAGCAAACAAAATTCTTTTCCTTGTATTAATGCCATAACTAATGTAAAGTAACAAGTCCAGTGTAAACAGCAAGTGACAATAATATAATAGTGTAATAATCAGTGTACACCTACCTCAGATATCTTCACTGATGTCTACAAAGTGACTACATCATGGCAAACAGCTGCTTCATTGTTGTTTACCCACCCCCCACCACCACACCCCACCCCCTCACAGCATACTCACTTCCCCACCCAAGCATTTAAAGACTACATAACATTCATCAGAGAAAAAAAACAAAGGGAATTAAGTCAAAGGCCAAGCTTTTAAATAAATAAATTAAATAAAAATTCAAAACATTATTAAACAATGTAGAAACAATGGGACTCCTAACAACAATGGAACCTGGAAGGGCACCATAACAATTATCAGCTATTAAACCAGTCAGATAAACAGAACTTAAAGCTTTTGCTTTTGTCATCAGATCTGAAACTCTCCTCAAGCTTCTGTCCATTCCTCCAAAGTAGAAACACCACTCAATGCTAAGGGTCTGAAAGGATGTGGATTTGTTGAGGAGTTCTTACTTATATAATGAAATAAACAAATAACAAAATAAGGTATTCATACATTAGACATTCATACAAAGAAACTGCTGGTAATATTAGTAATATGGCTCAGAGCAAAGGCCTGGCCACCCCAGAGCCCAGACCACTACAACAATGAATGTGTTTAACACAGAATGCAGCTTCAGAGATTGAACACTGGAAGTGTGCAAAAATATTCCTAAAAATCTGATTAAAAACTACTTCTGAAAAAATGGGGACTGTAATAAAGACAGTGAATGGACACAGTCAGAACTGAGAATTTTATCACATTTATTTGTGAAGACTTTTGTGTAATATTCTGTTTCATACGTTTTGGGCTTTTTTCCCCCTGATAAATTCATAGGTTGTGCTTGATGTCTCGTTTGACTGGAAATTAATTCAACAAATGGCCGGTGGTCTTTGGCTTGTACACAGTACTGTATTGCAGAGGGAAAGCTTTCTGGCTCTTTGTCTGAATAAGTAGCAGGGGCAGAACACATCTCTATAGTAACACTTCTGTGGAGAATGAAAGATAGAGAGAGAGAGAGAGAGAGAGAGAGAGAGAGAGAGAGAGAGAGAGAGAGGCAATTGTTCTGAACTGTCTCAAAGGTAAACATCCACTGTTCCTTTTTTGTCTCTATATGTGTTTTCATTTAGCATCCCTCCAGTAAAAGCCTGTATTTTTTGGCTGAGGTCTTATCTGAAAGTGCTTGGCCTGTCATGTGTCATGTGACATATGTGTGTGTATGTGTGTGTGTGTGGGGGGGGTCTGTTAAGGCAGCTGTCTTCAGTCATCCAAACATAACTATCTAGAACAAGCAAGTCCAAAACAAAGAGTCCCCATGGAGCTTTTATTAGGTAATTAACCCAGGGGTCTCTGAGCAACTCTCATTTTTTGGAGCAAGGACCCATGTGAACAGTCATGTTATTCAAACCGTGCTCCCGTTTTTCTTAGAGTTTGGGTCGATGTGGACAGAGCACAACTTACTTACTTGGAAAACTTAGAAAAGATGTTCCAGAACATACATTGTGCAACTGTAAAATGTGGCCTTTGCCATTCATAACTGACTTACTGAGCACAGTGATGAAATATGAGTGAATCTCAATGGAACCACTTTCAGTGATTAAGGAATATTCTGGAAACTTGGTAACACTGAAGTCAGGCAGCTGTTCTTCTGTTCTTCCCATTCCTTTGAATGTTCAGAACATGTGATTACTGTCAGAACAAACCTTGTCTCTGTTTCCATTGTTTTTCATTTCTGACATATAGATATACTCCAAATAATGTCTTGAATAAAAATATTTTCATTAACAACTGTTAAGAATTAAGAGCATTTTTAATGTCTTTAAATTGACACTTAAAATTTTGCCAGTAATTTCTTCCATTTCTTTAATTCTTTGAAAACCCACCATCGGCAAACTTGTTGTTTACATCTGAATTGCTTCCATGCTAGTCTTTGAGCAGCTAGAAACAGTGCTGCTAGCAGTAAGGAGTGGCAGGGGGTACTGCAGCTCACAAACAACTTCTCCACTATTTGGGTCAATGCCCTGTAATACCCCTGTTATGGACTTATTCAAGGACAAGAAAGACACAAAGGAACACACTCTCCTCCATTATCATTATTATATTATTTTGATTCTTTTTCTTCTGAAAACTCTGGAGAACCTCCATTTCCCCTAATATGTAATGGCTGATTATATACATATATTTTCATTTCTAAATTGTTAAAGCTGTGGGGGATGAGGGGGGTGTGTGTGTGTGGGGGGGGGGGGTCAATACATTTAAAAGAACTCTGGCTTGAATTCGTCTTGTATCTTGTTTGCAAATTGGGTCTAAGAAAGCCACTGGACTTTTATTGTTTTCTGTCTTTTTTGGAACTAAAGGTAGTTTTTCAATGGCATATGGCAAGAGCGAATATAACCTAATGATAAACTGTCTTGCAATCAAGGAAAAATATGTTTCATGGCAGCATTCTCATATTCAGTCTATGCAGTTGTTATGAGGGGTTAATTACGCTCACATTCATTTGCATCATTTAATCAAGCTAACCTACACAATGTCCACTCTCAGAATAAGCCTTAAAGACATCCCTTTACTCAGGTAATCAAGAATGCTCTGAAGAAAACAAGACACTCAAACACTCGAGACCTACAGGATGAAAGAAAAGTGAATCTATATCCTATCTATCTAATCTAATCAATATTTAATCATTATTAAGAGAAGATAAGCTACCCTTAAAAATTAGATTCACTCACCTCCATTTGTGCCACTGATGAAGTGGCAAAAGCTCTCCATTCAAAACAAGCATTAAATGCTGCTGTAAACTTTGTGCAGCCTTTGTGCAATGTAACAAATTTCCCAAGACCTTGACAGTTCTGCCCAATACTTACAGCAGTGTGGAAACGCTGAGTGGATTTCTGGTGCCTTGGATGGTCAAGACTGTGACCAGTGATTTAGATTTGTCCCTTTGCACAGTGCCTTTCTCAAATGAGTGCTTGCCTCTAATCCTTGGTTTCACTCCTCTGTTTGAAAGGCCATTCTCCTTCTGTTCCCCCTTTCATGTTGTTCAGAATTTATATGGGCAGGTTGGGAAAAGGGGTGTTCCCATCTTTGCCTGCTGTCGTACGCCTTTGTGGCTACAGTAATGACAGTCTTTTCTTTCATAAACACACACGGTATGTCAGCATTTACTCTAAAGTGCCATTTAAAGAAGCAGACGAATATATTAACGGACAGTGGGTTTAAACTTTCACACATTATCTCACAACTGGGGTGAGCTTAACTTTAAAAAGTACAAGTGTGTACTCTGAAGCTGCTAACTTTTCATATTTAGTTTTGCTGATTCCACCTTTAACAGAAATGCAGTGCTACCCTTTAATTCTGAAAGTGACCCTTAAATTACTTTATAGCTTTTTGGGAGCTTGTTTAAAGTCCCATAAACTATATGGTTAAGCCTTTTTTTAAACCACAGAGGTCAAAGGTGGTGTATGTTAATGGTAAGTTTAAGAAAAAAAATGAGTGAAGGAATGGCAAATTACATGGTTCCAAGGATTAGTCAAGTTTAAATAAAGTTTTGGCTAATTATAGTGTTCATCTCAGCTTTATTCTGGTTTGTGAGACCATCTTGGGGGGAAAATCTGCCCGAAGCCTGCTTTCCATCACAGCCCTTTGTACCAGGTGGATGAGTGACTAGTATGTAGAGTAAATCCTCAGCTGGCCCTCAAGCCCCTCTTTCAAGTCATACACCATATTCTCACAAGATGCTTTAAAGTTCCCCTATAATTCAAAATGCACTTTTTAGTATGCAAATAACTAAATAACTTTAATAAGCTTTAAACTGATCGTATATAATTTTAGTTGCAAAAGTAGAACATTTCATGTTTTATGTATTCTGTTTTTGTGATGTCATGACAAGCAACGTAATAGTCATTTAAACAGACTTGTGTCTCATGTATTTATATGAAATATATTTGCGTTTTAAGACGTAAATGTACATTAGAGCTTAGTTTGTTCTCATCAAGAGGTGAAACTGTCCGTTGGCAAATTATGAGTTTTATCCCCAATGATGCCTCTGTCAGTCGAGGCTGGGGGTCCAATAAAGAATAATCATCCTGTCAGTAGGATAACGTTAACTTCATCACTAAGTGTGTAGACAGTGCAGTTACTGGTTAATTAACATAACAGAATTGGGTAGTTAGCGTTCTCCTGCAGGGGCATTTCAACAATTCACAAAGAAGTGATGGCTGGTATAATTGGCAATAAAAATAATGGTTAGAATATTGTGTTTCAAAAAAATTATCATTTAAGAAAATCTACAGTAAATCAATGTTACAATTAGGATGCATACTAGAAATAAGAGTGATAATTTTCTGCAAGAGAGCTTTTATAGACAAAATTGCTTCAGATGCCTGATTCTTGTCACTACAGCTGTTCTGAATCAGCAAGTTTCAGTACATTTTACAACATCGTGGTTCTGCAAGCTTTTCTTTTATAATAAATACTGCTACATTGTCCGACTCATTTAAAGTATACTGTGCAATAATCCTGTGGTAACTACACCCTCTACATTCTAGACAAAGTTTTAAATATACTCTGAAGCTGTTTCCATCATGCAAGGAGACCAATTGCAATGTGATCCTTCTCAAAATCTACACTTCAGTGATGTCAACAACATGTAGATCTATAGGGTGAAAAAACTCAAGGGCTTCTCACTGACAAATTCAGTTTATTAATAAAATCAAATGTGATATATCATCATACTGCACAGTATTTATTAAAAAGCACTGACCACAACTTTGCACTGTGATGGCCTGTTTTA
Source organism: Hoplias malabaricus (assembly GCF_029633855.1). Classification (NCBI taxonomy): domain Eukaryota; kingdom Metazoa; phylum Chordata; class Actinopteri; order Characiformes; family Erythrinidae; genus Hoplias; species Hoplias malabaricus. The sequence continues at coordinate 44,201,322 of NC_089802.1, read as the reverse complement.
TAATAATTACAAAGAGATACATATGTACTCTTGAAGAAAACAAAGGATGTAGTTACTTTAGGTTTAGGTTTAAAACGTTTTACAGAACGGGTCAATAACCCATAGACGTAAAGAAAAATACTGACAACAGTATTACTAGAAAAGAAAATGAGCTTTTATTTGATCACAGACACTTTTTAAATATATAAACACTATATAAACAGCTGTTAAGCTCACTTTGCTGGTTAGTTAGCAAGGTAGCTGAATACGTAAATGTGTCTACTCGTGCTGTTAAAGGACTATGACAGAGATGCTGATGTCCATCTAAAGCGAGCTCTTTGAATTTAGCCTACTCAGTGGTCACTATGGGAAATCAAACCGTTGTTGGGAGGACGTAGGAGCATTGTGGGAAATGTAGTAAGTATATAGGGCTGCAAGAGAATTCGTCTGGTTACAATTTTTGTGTTTTGTGTGCGCCTTGGACAAATACTTATGATCAAAATAAATATATTTGTAGCTTGTTTGCTTACTATTCCCCCACGGTATCGGAGCAGCATGAACCCATTTTAGCCACTGTGTCGTTTTATGCCCTTCTACAAATGGCGCCGTTATGTGGCCGAGCGGGAGAGTAGAGGCGGCGCATGCGCACTGCCCGCGTCTGCGAGCCCGATACAAGATGGCGGAGTCGGTGGGGAGGGAGAGGCGGAGGCGGGTCCGGACTGAATAGAGCTGAGCCTGTACACAACTCCCAAAAACCTCTCCGAGGTAAGACATTCACGCATTAAAGTGGCGCGCCGCGGCGACGGACGTGCGGCAGAATGTGTGGAGCACACGGCTGTGTGGTTAAAGCGTGCACATCTGCACTGCTCATTGAATAAATGGGAGAAATGTTACGCGCGGCTGGAGCGGGCTTCGTATTCGCCCTGGCGTCCGAGTCGAATTTTCCGTTCCACCTTAAATGGAAGGCGCGTCGGACTGGAACTGCTGCACCGCTTAAGGTGGAACGGACAATTCGAATGAGAAGCGCCCAGTTCCAGCTTTCACAGCTCTCCGCAGCCCGCCATTTTGTGGAGAGATTCCCTTGATCCGAAAGTGCGCGCCTAAAGTCGAGTGTGTAAGAGATTGAGGATATGGCGTTATAATGGGGATACCTAACGTTAAATCCTCCACTTCCACCACTTATGAGCACAAGTACGTGTGCCCCAGTTTCTCCTCGATGATTTGGGGGGCCATTTGGTTCCGAAAGGCCCCTTATTTTCGCATGTTTTGCCTCTTTTCTCCCACACGTATTCTCAGCCCCGCCGATGTCTGTCGCCTTTGTTGTGCCCGGAGCTCTCCCTCCTCCTCCGGGTTTGTTTTCGGCCGCTGGACGAGAGGCGCATGCGTACCATCATTTGCGCTCTTTACCATTTTTAAAGGCAGCGACAATTGTTCGCTATCATTTTTAAAAATCGTTGTAACGGTTACTCGAACAGCAAACATAAGCTGTCACGTACGTTATAAATCTTTTCCGAAATGATCCTTTAATAATAATAATAAAAAAAATCAACACTCCCTCATCGACGTACGCGCTAGCGGGCTAATCACGGACGAGTTGTTTTCGAGTAATTTAATTACAGGGCACAAGCCACTCTTCTGTAGGCGAGTTGCAGATCACATTTAGTCTCATTAATATTATTTAACACCAGCTTTTACCCACAGAATACATAACAAACATTAATATACAACAAGGACCAATTAAATTGTACCCTAATGTTACAGTAGCTCCAGTGTTAACGTTAGCTCTGCGAGTGGACAGCCCCCTTCATGAATGAAATGTTTTGGCGCCTCTTTCTAAAGCTGTTACTCCATCGATGCGTAGCCTGTTTAACGTCCTCATATTTTATACCAGGACGTTGTCTGTTTATGAGATACTAGCCTTTATAGCTTTGGATGTCATTCTCATTATATATATGTTTGGATGTCATTCACATTTTATGAGGCCAAATAGCATCCAACTGCAACTGTTTACGTGTGTAAAAGGCTGCCTGATATGACAGAAATATATCGCGATAGTTTCGGTTACAGACAGTGAATGAAAGACAATCACTGTCTTATTTAACTAAATGCTAAACACAAATCCTAAATGACCCCTTGCAAATGTGAAATAACCACAATTGTTGGAGGTTTCCTCAGGGTTTAATTTTGTCTCAAATTAAGAAATTATGTATATGATACACAACAGTAATAGCCTAATATTCTGACGGTCATCCATCTGATAATTGTGGTTTTGCAAATGTCAAACACATTAAATTAAATTAGGTGAATTAATGGCCTGTTTATTTCCCGATTATGTAGATGTTCAATTATGCATTCCTTCAACGTTGAAGAAAAAATGATCAACAATCACTGTGTCATTAATGCAAGTACAATCGGCTTGTTTCCGTTTCCGGGTCCAGTTGCTCCTTCTGTCCCTTGTCATACATTCATAAGACGTGTTTACTGTTCAAATAAATCTGAATGTCTCAATCAGTTATGTTCTCAGTTCAGGAGTTCAGAAAAGGGAATAAATGAATAGTAAGAAAGAAACATGTCTTTGGCAACACAATTTGTACATTTGCATCTCATTCAGATGTGTGTGACCTGCCTTGTGGACTGACTGTGCTGCTCAGTCTCTGGGAGTAGAGGAACATTGGCAAGTGAACTGTTTCTTGTGGTTCTGCCTCTCATTCTGCTCTGTGGCGAGATTAACTTTCATCTTGGAAAAACAATTTATCATCACCAAAACTGCTTTATTTCTAAATGAGAACAATATCCAGAATGTCAATGCAGACCTGTTGAGGCAGTGATTGCCATCTCCTTTGGTCTATTACCTAACATAGCCTAACCTAACCTAACATAGGTCTATTACCTAGCCTACCTAACCTAACAACCCCATAGCATATGTCATAAGGAATTATGAAAGTTTTCTTCAAATATTCTTCTGTATAGCTTTCATGAGAATGACACCAGACAAAATTCCCAGCATTATCCCCTTGGCCAACGCATATTCTTGAACTCTTACTGAATGTCATTTTCATCCAGTAATTTATACTCCATGGTGGTTATATATATTTTCTAAATGTATTCCCTCTTTCATTCAGGGAAGTTTTTTATGCTTCCGTCATAAACATTGTCTCCTTAAGGGTGTTACACAAAGCAGGATTTATGAGGTAACTTAAGTCTAGAGTTGAAGACTGTCAAATAGGAAAGTCCCTCAGTTTTTTCCTGTTGGACACATTAAGGCAGAATTATCTCGCTAAACTGAGAAATCATGGTTGGTCAAGCCACCTCATTTGTACTTTTTAAGAGAGCTATCAGCTTCTACAGGCCAGTGTTCAGAGGACTGTCCTACGGAGGACCTGTCTTTCTGAGGGTGCTTCTTAGACTTTGGAATTCAGCTTTGGTGTTGGATTTTCTTGTTGAAAGAGTTTTATTTATATTTCCAATGTTTCAATTGAAACCCTGATAGTGGGATCAGGTTTTCTTTCAATGAAATAAAGTCCTCCTGCTCATTAATATCTGTAAGCACTGTAATTTAACTGCAGACTAATTAGCATATTTCTTCATTAGTCTGGAAAATATATGCCATTAATAAATGAAATGATAATAATAATTAAATTTGTTTGGGTTGTGTTTCACTAAGCCCAAATATTCAGTTATTATATAATTTTTGATATGTAAATAATTTGTTTGTCACAAATATAAAAAACGGTTTGTTTCAAGGGTAGTACTGAATATAAAATCAGATCTTTCACAAAAAAATAATAATAAAATAAAAAACAAATCTGACTGCCACAGAATATGACAGTACATATTATCTGGATGGACTTGTATTTCAGGAGGGATAGTCATTTGCCCATGCAAAACTAAACCCTGAAAAGAGTAAGCACACACCTATGGGGATATAGGTATGAAGTTATGTAACATCTATGCATTTTGTTGTATATCAATGGCAGTGTAACAAAAGAAGCATTATGATTTTTTTCATTGTGACTTTTGAGTTTGAGCTGATTCACTTTTTTAATTATTATTAATTTATTTACATTTTAAGTCAATTACTTCACTATGAACTGCTAATATTTACATGAAGTATTTTACAAATAACTATACCCTCAGTTGCTTTGGAAAATGAGACAGTGTTTGTGTAAAAGGCAGGACAGATGAGGAGCTATGACGAGTGAAAACCACGGAACGGAAAAGGGAGACTCAGGAATGGTCATGTCTCCCACTGGGTCCTCTTCACAGCCACATCCCCTCACACCCTCCACTAGCAAACCCATCCAAGAATTACCAGGTGTGTACATCTAAACAACATGGTAAACATTTGCGTGTAAATATTGTTACATTTTAACATTAAAATATTTGCCGGGTAAACAATTGTATTAGATTTAAAAAAATAAAAAAAATACTATTCAGCTACAGGGACACCAAGCATTATCTAATTAATGTTAACCTTATTAAGACACTCAAACCTGGGCTCATATGCATCCTATTTTATGAGTGGCCCTTGGGATGCTTTACTTGACTAGAGTCTAAGTGTGACTAATAAAGATCCTTATATTTAATGTTTAAACATGTAAAAGTTGCTTGGTTTATGTATGTAAATGTGCTAATGGTCACTATGAATGAGACTGAGTTCCTTTGTGAAGATGGGTAATCCTTACAGTAGGACAGTAGCGCTCCACCAGTCGGGTCATTATAGTAAAGTGACAAGATCTAAGACGTTCCTAACTAAAAGGCCTCTGGGAGCTTGCCAAGAGATACCTGAATGACACTTAGATCTTGAAAATTAAAATCCTCAGGTATGCTCTATCAGGCCTGAGTTATTTGGCCACATCTCCCAGCAACACGTGGAGGAAACCAGGCACTGAGATTCACCTCATTTATACCATACCTACAGTCAAATACAATGGTGGCAGCGTCTTGCTTTGGGGATGTTTTTATTTGACAGGGACAGTGGGGAGGTTGGATGCTGAAATATTTAGAGCAAAAATCACTCAAGCTCTCTGGCTACGTAAAGTTTTACATTTCAACAAGACAATGAACCAAAACGTACAGCCAAGAAAATACAAGAATGATTTGGGAAAACCAAACCCCATATAGCATTTCTGGAAAGATCTGAAAGTTTCTGTGCATTGTTCTCCATTCAACCTGGCTGAGCTTGAATATTTCTGGCATAATTTCCAAAAGAAAGATGGGAAAGCTTGTAGGATAATTTTCAAGAAGACATTAAGGCTGTCATCGCGGCCAAGATCTATGTAAAAGTCTGAATACGTATGTAGATGACATATTTCAGCATTTTCATTTTGATAAACTTACAATATTTTATAATGATTTAAAAGGATGCCCAAAATTGTCATGTATTATAATGTAATAGCAGTCCATTAAATTAAAATGTGTTCCATCAGTGAATAACACACATTGAAGACTGAATATATAAAAAAAGAACCATTTCAATTAATTAAGTAATTTTGGTCATTTTTTCAGATGAGCTGATTCAAGCTGGGTGGGCAAAATGTTGGAGCAAGAGGGAAAACCGGCCGTACTATTTTAACCGCTTCACCAACCAGTCTTTGTGGGAGATGCCAGTCCTCGGGCAGCATGACGTAATTGTAAGTAGCTACTGGACCAAAGTGTTCTATTTTTTTGTTCTTCTCCTTCAAGAGAATTTTCTTACAACTGCTGCTAAAACCATAAGTTTCAGCCATGGACCATTTAGCAAAATGGATTTGTTAAGGGAAAATAACCGTGTTTCCTGTTGAACACTGTTGGTTTTTGTGCCACATCTCACTTTAAAAGCATAAAATAATAATGAATAAATAAATATATAAATATACAAATGCTGGTCTCTAAGCTTTCTTTCAGTCTGTGTATCTGATTATAAATGAAATCATTTAAAAAATATTTAAATAAATGAGTACTGAACCTAATATGACTGTGATGTGGAGTCATAATTAGGAAAATAAAAAAAAGTGCCCCGATGTAAACTCTGAATTTTTTGTAACTCGTATTTTGGTATCTGAATTTAGTCTACCGAATTTGAGCAACTTCGAAACATTGTTTGAATTTTTTTGAGCTTGAATTTTTTTTATCTGAATTTATTAACCTATTAATAAATTCTAACCTATTAACAGTGAAAACGTGTTCTTGAAAATTCACGAGTTCTATTCAAGAGCAATTATATTCAGATGCATAATTTTAAAAGCAAAATATTCAGAGGTGGAAATTCAAAGGTGGTAATATTTCAAAATGTAATGAGACAGATTTGCTTCCATAGGTAGCCTGTCAGTCAATGTCCTGCTGTATATTTGAAAGATTCTTATGTTTAGGACTGAAGATGCAATCAGCACGTTTATCTGTGGTTCCTTTAAGCAGAAGTGCTTCAGTGGGGGTGTTGTTGACAGTCTTTGATCATCTTTCTTTTTTTGCATGCATCTGTGACCAGGCAGTGTTTCAGTACTGATACTGTTCTAATTTTAACTCTGTTTTTTCAGTCTGATCCTCTGGGCCTGAACGCAGCTCCTGCCTCAGGCGAGGGGACCGTGGATGCCGGGCTAGGCAATGGGCAGCGCAAGAGACGCCCTTCAGAGGAGACCTTCCAAGGCGGTCCTAACAGCTTCAAGAGGCCAAAGGTCTTTTTTAACCTTACAGAAAGCATTCCACAGAAGCATAGGAGCACACATTCTGCACAAATAAAATATCACCACATGAATATATTTGTTGCTAGCATTTTGTATTTTTAGGTAAAATTGTTATGACTATATAAGTACATGTTTATTTAAAATCTAACAACATTTAAATGATAACTGTGTTTGAATAAACTGGACATTAGAGCTTACCTGATAGCTGAGTCTGAAATGACACTGAGAAGAGCGCTGGTGACCTGTCTCTTATACTTGCTGATTCAGACCTTTCAATAAAACAATAGTTTTTTTTTTAATCCTATGCAGGTTGAGATTCCTGTTACTCCAACCACACCAACAATCCCTATTTCACCCAGCACACCTGGAGTAAAGCCGTGGAACTCCACCACAGATGATAAACAAGCTCAACCCAGCACCCCTGCCCCAGCCCCATACCGGCCATCTGTGTAAGTACACTCAGTCAACGCCTCAAACTGATCACTCTGTCCTTAAGCAGGATTTTTCTGTATGTCACACTTGGGCCATATCTGTAACATATTTCAGGATCTACTGGGACCTGGATATTCAGACTAATGCAGTGATCAAAGAGCGAGCCCCTTACAGCTACCTTCCTCCCCATCCTGAGATTGAGCTGCAGCGTGCACAGCTCACAACCAAACTCCGGCAGCACTACCACGAGCTGTGTTCCCAGCGAGAGGGTATGTACATACCTTTGAGCTTACCCAACTTAGGCCAGTCAGAAAATCTTTCTCCTGCAGTAGAGATTGCCCCAGTCTGTTAAAAGGTATAAGTGTCAGGCTCAGCTTAGAAGAAATTGCTAAATCTATTCTTTGTTGTATCCATACAATGCCGCAAAAAAACTAAGTCTTTTGGAATGTGCTTTTTGGAGCATATTGTATGACAATCTATGAGTCGGAGTTTAGATTTTTTTTAGCAATATATAGCTTATTTTTGTTCACGTGGTGTTGCAAGTTAAAGGCAAATGTAACCTCTTGGTCAGGAGTCTTGGTCAGGAGTCTGGTCATATTTGGATTAGACTTAATTTCACACTTTCTTAGTAATGTATTAGGGGGAGAATGGTCAATGTAGGGATGCAATTACTAAGTCTGCAAGATCTTTACAACGTGCCAGTAGACAGCACTACGGGGCAAAAGTGATGCTTTTCTAAAGAGAGAATGAGGTATTCCAGTGATACATAATAGGCTTTTCATTTCAATGTATCAGTGATTATTGTTAAAAAAATTATGCTCTTGGAAAGTTATAAATCTAAGACAATAAAACATTCATTTTTACGAATTATTAAAACACTGCTAACATAATACTCTGCTCCATAATGTGTTTCTATATGACATTTGTGATATTATCATTTGTGTTTTTAAATATCTTAATTACTTCATAGAATGTTTTTAAATGTTCCGTGAATTTTGTTTCGTACAAATCTAGCTACATTATATTTGTAACACAGTATATTGTTTGGTTGGTTTGTCCCATGCTTAAGCTGAGAACATTTGTCAAGCTAAAATTATTTCAAAGCAAACTAGTGTCTTTTTTACTGGTTTTGTGCTGGCTGCTAGACGGGACCTAATAACAGCATTATATAGTTTGAAGACATCATCTTGATTATGATTGGTTTACTTGTCACAGAATTGCCTGCACAACGTGGGCCTCTATGTTTAGAAATAATATTAAAACACTTATTTCTGATAGTAAAATGATTATTGCTGTTGTTATTATTACTGTTATTTTTATTTCATACATGGTGTAAAATGTGAATATAGCTAGAAAATGGATGAGATGTTTTTTTTGTTTGTTTGTTTGTTGTTTATAAAGATATCAATTAAAGGGAAACGTTCCAGGCACACACAGGAATTGTCTGATTCAAATACCTGACTGAAAGGTTGATTTGCACTTTGTAGGAATAGAACCACCACGGGAATCTTTCAATCGCTGGCTGCTGGAGAGGAAGGTAGTGGATAAAGGAGTGGACCCCTTGCTCCCCAGCGAGTGCGACCCTGCTGTCTCCCCTTCTATGTTCAGAGAAGTCATGAACGACATCCCAATCAGGTCAGAATCTTGTTTAAAAGGTTTTTTTCTTCAAAATATATGTAATATATTCATTTTTTTTTCTTTCTGGAATTGTAGGCTCTCTCGTATTAAATACAAAGAGGAGGCCAGAAAACTTTTATTCAAATATGCCGAGGCAGCCAAGAAAATGATTGAGTCAAGGTGATTATTCTTGTATAAACTATACTGAAATTAGTGAAAGGTGGACATAAAAAATACAGATGATGAAACACCAGCAAATACTTGTCTACAGAAACGCCACACCTGACAGTAGAAAAGTTGTGAAGTGGAACGTAGAAGACACAATGAACTGGCTGAGGAGAGACCACTCTGCCAGTAAAGAAGACTACATGGTATCTTCTGCATTTCCCTATATACATTTACCCCTTGTTGTTTGACTTTGCCTATATACTAACTCTGCTGTTTTTCACAGGATCGCCTGGAACACCTACGGAAGCAGTGTGGTCCTCACGTGGCAGCTGTAGCTAAGGACTCAGTGGAGGGGATCTGCTCTAAGATCTACCACATCTCTGCAGAATATGTACGTCGAATACGTCAGGCCCACCTCAACCTGTTAAAAGAGTGCAACATAGCAGGTAAACTTAACTCTGACTCTTGCTTTAACTGTTTAATGTATCCAACATTTTAATGTATCTTAAATTTAAATATCTAAAGTGTTTTTTTTAATAATGTTTTATAATTCCAAGTATATGCAGTAATGGTAATGATAATGAATACATTTAGTAGTGCATATAGAGTGGCTGAGAATGCAAGCTCAAAAATAATGTATCACATATTTACAGCTACCACATAGTGCACTATTAACTCATGCTGGTTAGCTATCTTAACATACTGCAATTTGTATATGTTCCTAACATGTGGATTTTGAAATGGAGGTATTAGGCAGGCTTGAGACACTATGTTAGTACCAAACAAGCCCACCCCTAGTGTTTATATAATTTTAAATTTTGTTTCCGTTGTTTATATGTGTTGAAAAAGTTAATAATTGACTATCAGTTATTTAGAACTTGTTTGAATTTCTTTACAAATGAATTAAAGACAAATCCCAAAAATAAACCATCAAATCTACCCTAATAAACTCTATTTATTGTTTAGTGGATGGGGTGGAGAGTACAGAGGTGCAGGACAGGTTGGTGTATTGTTTTCCAGTCCGGCTGTCCATCCCATCACCCCCACAGCCCCGTGTCGAGCTGCATTTTGAGAATGATATTGCCTGCTTGCGCTATAAAGGAGAAATGGTGAAGGTCAATCGTGGCCACTTCAATAAATTGGTGAGAATTGTTAAGTAGGATTACATTAGAGCCAAGCTGTAAATACATTTATGTGAAAAAAATTGGTGGACTTCTATTTTATTATTGAATTCAAACACTTTTGAGCACTTACAAAGACTCCCCTGCTACAGGAGCTCCTGTACAGGTACAGCTGTATTGATGATCCCAGATTTGAGAAGTTCCTGTCACGTGTGTGGTGCCTTATAAAGAGATACCAGGTAAGCAGATGCATTTCATACTTGTACCTCTGAGACCTTGTTTGTTTTTTGTGTTTCATCATGTTACAATTCTGTTACAGGTGATGTTTGGGTCTGGCGTGAATGATGGGACTGGCCTACAGGGGGCACTGCCCGTGCCAGTGTTTGAGGCCCTTAACAAGCAGTTTGGGGTCAGTTTTGAGTGCTTCGCCTCACCACTCAACTGCTACTTCAAGCAGTTCTGCTCTGCCTTCCCTGACATTGACGGCTTCTTCGGCTCTCGAGGGTTTGTGCTTGCTAAGTGTCATTTAAATGTTCTTATGCATTCAGTGATCAGTGCTTTCTGAATATGAATTACCGTGTGTTAAATGTAAATCTTTTAATTTCTATTTTCATTACTCTTAGGCCGTTCCTGAGCTTCTGTCCCGTCAGTGGCTCTTTTGAAGCCAACCCACCTTTCTGTGAGGAGCTCATGGATGCCATGGTCACACACTTTGAAGTAAGCGAAATTTTATTAATACCATAGTTTTTCTGCCTTAGAAGAACTTTTGTTTTTAACAGTAGTCACCACTCATTACTTTTGAGTTACTCTCTAACAGTCATACAAAAAGGACAATAAATTAATACAGCATTTGGAAATGTATTGTCATAGTAAACAAAGTATTTACATCAATAACTCAGATTCTGCTTCTTTTTATAATTTAAGGTTTGCCTAGATTTTATAATTCTATATAAAAGTAATTTGTCATTATATTAAATTTTAAAATATTTATTATGTTAACTTATGTGTTAGGTTTAAAATGATAACTTCTTAAGGGATATCTTCTGTCTTTTTATGCAATGAATTTAAAAATAGTGAAAATATATTTTTGGAAACATCATTATAATAAAGCTGATAATGCTGACTTCTATTTCTCTACTCTATCACTGCCTCACTGTTTTCATGTAGGAGCTTCTCGAAAACTCCACTGAGCCACTGTCTTTCATCATCTTTGTTCCTGAATGGCGCGACCCCCCGACCCCAGCCTTGACACGGATGGAGAACAGTCAGTTCCGCAGGCACCAAATGACAGTTCCAGCATTTGAGCATGAATACCGCTGCGGCTCTCAACATATCTGCAAGAGGTCAGGCTGATCACGCCCACCACCACCACACAAAATTTGGATTCGCTGAATTCACTATTATTTACCTGTTTTCAAATTCTTTCTTGACTTTTATTAATGTTAAGTTCGTCATTTAGTTTACAACGCGATGATTGACATTATCAAATATGCAAGATAAACAAACAAGAAAAATTAAACACTAATATGAAAGTTTGCACCACTGTGGAAGGGAGAAGTTTTCTGGCTACTGCAGAATTATGCGTGGCCTTTCACTTTTAAAATTCAGGACAGATTTGGCTGTAAGAATGTATTAATTTAATTTGAATAGTATATACAGGAGGTCCTCGGGTTACGTCAGTCCCAAGTTACGATGTTTCGTGGTTATGACACATCTCCTATTTATTGTATAAATATTGTATAAAGCCTTGTTTCGACTTAAGTGGTTTTGTCTCGTAAACATCGTAACGCGAACTTCGTGTTTGGTGTGCGCGGCGGAAGAATACACATTTTCTAACTTGAGTACAATTTTGTAATACAACAAAAAATTGTGTTCAGAAATTTAATTATTATGGGTAGTGTTTGTAAATACATTAATTCAAACTTTTAGGACTTCTGAGGCAATTGTACCTGATAATAAATATATAATGTGTAAATTGTTTATACACTGGAAATGAAACATGACAGGAATCCAATGTAAAAATTACATGAACACATGAAGAAAAGTGTTACTTTATACAGCAAGTCTTAGTTTTTGTATTCTAGTAACAGAGTGTGTCTAAGGTGTGACACACTCTTAGATCAGTTTCATGATCATTTTTATTTTGTTACTTTTTATAGAGAGGAGGTGTACTACAAGGCCATTCATGGAACAGCAGTCATCTTCCTGCAGAACAATGCTGGCTTTGCCAAGTGGGAGCCCAGCACAGAGAGGACTCAGGAGCTGCTGGCAGCCTTTAAGGTCTCAGGACGATCGCTGTCGTCTCCTGGACCTTCCTCCGCCAGTGCCGGAGACAGAGACTCCAAACCAGGCCACGAGCGCTCAGGCAGCTTGGACGCTCCAGGGAGTCGAGACAACAGCAGTCCTGTAGACAAGACTGCACCTGAATTGGCAAATGTTTAAACAACTGTGTGTGTGTGTGTGTGTTTGTGAGAGTGGGCTTTGAAATGGTGCTGATGGATTGAGACTGACTCTCAGCATATTCAGTGGATTCTTGAGAAAGAACGAAGGAGAGAGAATGAGAGAGACTCATTTTCTTTTCTCTGCCTCAGCTATTTAAAAAGTTATTATGGGTTTTTATTATTATTGTTGTCATAGTTGTTGGGGGTTTTTGTTTAGGTTTTTTTAAAACAATGCAGTGATTGTTTGGTCACTAATTATTACAATTTATTGTTGTTACCGTTGTTGTCGTATAAGACATGGTAATTCTGGTGAAGTCCTTTTGTTTCATTGGCCTTTTTATCTTTGTGCTTTGTTCCCTGGCAGAGCTCTGGGTTTGTCAGGTTGAGAATCGAACATTGAAAATGGATGGTGACATCTCACACAAGTCTCAAATTGTGTATTTTGTGTTTGGGTCTGTTAGTCATTTGTTCACACCAACAGATGGGAGGTGGACCAGCAAGTAGGCAGCTATGTTTATAAGCCTTTAAAATTATGCACATTACAAAGTAGTTGTAGGCTTTGTTTGTAGTTGTTACCTGTGCTAGAGCCAGTTCATTTTATGCTCCCATGTGCTGTAGATGCTCCTCCGAATGCCCTTGCAAGTCTTAATGGTCCCTCTTGTAACATGGCACAGAAGCAGAACTAAAATCTCCTGGGGTTAAAATTGGTCTACAAAATTGAACATTTGCAAAAGAAATAAAAATGGCAAAGAAGGTCAGATTTGACAGTTTTTAGGTAGAAAATGTATGTTTTGTAAATTAGATTCCAAAATTCACTTTTCCACTTTTGGTTTACTTTTTTTCTCCTAAAATATGCACAGAGGTTGGTAATAAATCCAACTGACATTGTTTACTTGTCTGTAGTAAAATGGTTCACCATTTTATATCACTTTTGAGCTGTAAACTCAAAGTGCTTGCGAAAGCTTTTGTATGTCTTACTGTGACAAACAGGATCCATTAACAAAAGACCTTTAGAGAAATGTCCTGATGTTTCAGATTCATCATTGGATATACTTATGTGCTCCAGCTCATGATGTGCCACCCCTGCTAATTTTTGAATCGTCTACTCATCAGTGTCTACTCAAGTTTAGAAGAGCAAGCAATAGATAAACTATAAATAAATAAAAAGAGGAAAGTTTATATGTGGACTGATATTGCATGTCAGCAATAGTGATGTTTCTCTCCATACTTAACCAAAACATTAATCAAAAGAGTACAATAGCTTAGAAGTGCTACCTTTTTTTGTTCTTCTAGGATGTTATAGATAAGCTCATACTTCTTTTTGTTTACTCCAGAAAGAGATTAATCCTTATCACTGGGCAGCATATTGAATGTAATTTAACAAAACATGGTAAAAAGCAAAGAAGTGAAAGACTTCATACAGCCTCCCCATTGGTTCTTGACGGATTTCTGAAATTTCTTGTTCTCATTGGCTTTTTTTTTTATTGCAAATAGTAACACACTAATGTGGTTGAGTTTTTTGGGATCATATGTGCTAAAATGTAGTATCTTATTTTGTCTGTTGTATATTCTCACCTCCCTCTGTATATACCAGTCTTTTTTTTCTCCAAATGGCTTAGGAAAAGGCTCCTTCTTGCAGTTAAAGTGGTAGAATGTTCTGCTTAGATTCATAATATAAAATGGCTCAACGTTGTAAACCTTTACTCCCCCTTCTCACCTTAAATCCTCATTTGAGCATCAAACACCAGATGGATTTCTCATTCATGAGGTGTTTTTTCTGTCACCAGCAAAACTGTAGATATTGTACAGAGAAACATTATGAAGTATGATTTTTTTTTTAAAGTGAGTTCTTATGAAAAAAAGTATTGTACATGTCTTTTTTCCATGTTTTATTTGTTTTAATTTAACATTTTTAAACAAATCTGTTTATGAATATTGCAATTTATAAAATAGAAGTCATTTTAAACTAAACCAAAGTGATAAAAGAGGAGAAATTTATATTGTATGTAAAAGTAGCTGTGTACGAACAGTAATGCATAGTGTAACCAGCAAATGACTCGTTATTTTTATAAGTCTCCTTTTGTGTTTTTGTTTGTTTTTTCCCCTCTCAGTTTTTCTTCTGCATGATCAGATACTTCACAATCAGAAATAACACCTAGCTTTGTTATTGCATTAGGTTTTTCATATCGATCTTTAAAGATAGGTTTTGCATATACTTTGTTCTGTACCTTGATTGATTTTACCCTGTCAATGTTGCATTTGTTTGTTTTATTGGCTCTAAAGGGCAATGAATGTCTCCCCTTCTAATTTTGATGGACAAAGATGGAATGAATGTAAATAATGTTTGTGCTTAAATTGTTAGTTTCCTCTTCCTGTATATTATCAATGTTGTGGCATTTCTCATCTTCTGAATCAATATGAAGATATACATCTGGGTCACTTTGGCTCTCAGTAAACTCTATTGAAACTGTATATATATCATTGCATTTGTTTTTGTCCTTTCCTCGTCCACAATAGAGTCCAGTATAGCAACTGATAAAACTGGGCAGTTACCTAAAAACGTGCTTGAGCAAACTACCAATAATTGAGTAGAGGGACAAAAAGTCAAGAAACCTTTATAAGAGCTGTACATAGATGCTGGTTTCACTGAATTTGGGCTGTTCTACAATGAAACCTATACAGTTTAACACCAAAGTAGACAACTAAAAAAAACTGCACATCTATAATTGAGTTTAACATGAATTAAGTCACATTGGTGTGAAATATTGGCTGTCTTTTTAATTAACTCAGAAAACTACAAATCAGTGTTGAAACAGAGTAAGTAAACTATTACTAAGTTTGTGTTGTGACAATGGGCAAAAAGTGATAAACAGGGTTTCCTGTCACTGTTGTCCAGTTTTTCTTTTTTGTCAGTTTATGTCCCTGTTCATACTGTACATAAGTGGTCTCACAACAACCTTTTAAAAAAATAAATCTATTAATCAGTATTTTTTTTCTTAATCTTCCTTGGATGTCAGCATGCACCAGTGGACAGTAAAATGAAAAAAAAAAAAAAGAAAAGCATTAACTAATCATTGACAATAACCTATGGAAGCCATATTCTGCCACATAATAATATATATATATATATTTATATTTCGTTTTAAGTTATCTCATTATTCTGAGATACTAAATCCATATTGATAGTATCAATATATTGACTGATTACCTCAAAATAGTGAGATACTAACTAAATAAATTGAGATAATAAATTAAGATAATGAGAAAGTATCTTGAAATTTTGCATTATAGAGATAGCAACCCACACACTAATGAAAAAAAAAGTCGGTGCCCTTTTTTTTCTTCATGTGGCAGAAACGTGCTCCATAGATACCCGATATTGTGTTTCACTCAAAAATATCTCGGAAGGGGGAGGAAATATTTTGATTCTGATACGTTAAATGTCTCACATAACACAAAACAGTCACTAATAAATGCTACCTGGTGCATTGTTTTTTACTTTATATAAAATAGAGCTGAAATATGAATATGTATAGAGAATATATTAATCCCTTAACATCTGAAATTATTTATGAGTTTAAATATTCCTTTGCGTCGATTATACTCGAATTAAACAGGAGTTGATTACGTTTTGTATACACGAATTGACGGTATACGTGCAATCTCTGGTTCTTAGATGTGTTTCATCAAGTCTCTGTTCATTTTCAACTTGAATATCTCTATTAAAGCCTCCGTAGCAGAACTGCCACAACTATAATGGCGGCGGATCCGCTACAAACGGCCATTTCAAAGCCCCGCCCGCCTTTTCTGTACGCATGAGCGACGAGCTCTGGACTTTTATTTTGGAAATTATCCTCTGTGTCTGTGCTTAAGTGATTTCACGAGCTAGAGTTTTACATCTCGGTGGAGGAAGAAGAGAAATGCTTTCATTTTAGCGAACGGTTTTGTGCTCTTTGCTTTCCCGTGGTATATTCTGTGAGCGATCTCTAGCCCCGTTTATTATATTTTGTACACTGTTAGTGAGTATTGCTTGGTGCAAGAACGTCTAAACGGTTAGTTGGGTAGATATTTATGGTTTCTCCCTCGCTTTTTAACGATACGAAATATTTCAACGCCCCAACCCATCAGAACCGGACGAATATATTGGGCACTGCGACAGGTGCCTTTCTTTGCATTGTAAACAATTTAAAGGGAAGTCATGGGAGCTCATAGAAGCGAGGGCCGCAGAGACTGGCTCCAGCAGGACGTCGCAGAGCAGCAACAGCAGCATATTCAGCCCGTGGTGAGTGAGTGATGGGATGCGTTCCAATAGCTCCATACGTCTCTGAAATACATATGTTGAGTTGTGAAATTTTGGCTTCCGCAGCCGAACAGATTAATAAATGTTTAGTTTACCATTACGTACAATTTGCTTAGCCCAAAATATACATTTTTGAGCATATTATATGTCATATTTTTGCAAGAGCAAGTATTTTAAAAACCTATCTTGTGCACTTCGTAGGGTGAGTGAAGGAATTTGTATTTCGGCCCACTGCGCTGATGTTGGTGACTCATTTCTGGAGTTGTTGTTGGAGGTTTGAGGCCGAATTGAAAATCGCTCTGAAGATGTCACTTTTAAACTCGTACGCAGAGTTGGGTAAACAACTTAAAGCCCTTCTCAAGTAAAAGTAAACTGTGGTCAGCTTGTTGGACACCTGCTAATCCAACATTTCTTTTGAAATCAAGGGTGCTATGTAGTTTTGCCCTCTTTGCTGGAGTAACAACTTCCTTTCTGTGAAGATTGTCTGCTTTTTTACACACTGCATGCAGGAAGGGTGCTGAGGGTTTGAGAAGTTTCAGCCATTTAAACAAAAAGAGGCCCTGATATTTAGTTGTTAGAACTCAAAAGGTCCCATTGAAAGATTAGCACACAGAGATGAGAAGGCAGTTTATTGACACGAATATATGTCTACAAACATTTTGGCATGGTGTGTTTGCACCTTGGCCATAACACACACTTTGAATTTGAGAATATTTTATATTCTTATTTACTTCATAGCTGGGTGGAAAAAAATGTAGGCGTTCTACAGAGGTTTCCCAAAATTATTTCTTAATATTGTAATAAAATAATATTATACTTCACTGTCACATATTCTACATTACTATCCATTTATTTAGTTCCATTGACTGTGGGTGCACTCAGTAGTTCTATTGTTACAGACAATAGTTATTCTGTTGCCCTGCTACATTTGTTAGCCCCCTTTCACACTGTTCTTTACAGGTGTTGTGTTTGCATAAGTGAAGGAGACACAGCAGAGCTGCTGCACTGTCCACTCAGTTAGACACACCTATTGTGTTTGGCCACTTTGGAGATGTAATGGCAGAGACAGTAGCTCGTCTATGTTGGTCCTCTAGTCAGTCATCTGTGGACACTGGACACTGCTGGCTCGATATGTTTCATTGTTGGACTATACTCTGTCCAGTCATTCTGAGAGATATGACAACTCCAGCAGGACTGCTTTGTCTGATCCATTTGTACCAGCACAGCACAACACAACACATACTAATACAGTGTCACTGCAGCACTGAGAATGGTATACCACCCAGATCATGGTGGTGTCCAGTTGGGGGTCCTGGTTCTGAGTGGTGATGAACAGGGTCAAAGAGGACAAACAAAGTATGCAGAGCAGCATGTGGACTACAGTAGACTACAGTGTAGAACTGCAAAGTGAACCTGTATGGTCAGTGGAGCTGAGGGAATGGAGAGTGAGTGTAGAAACAAGTAGGTGGTCATAGTGTTCTTATATGACTGAATATTTAGCCAACTTATTTACCTGAAAAAAGATAACAGGGCAAATTCTTGACTTTATGGGAGCTGTATAAAACCTGGTAAATGTGGTATACATTTATTATAGATTTGTTGCTTTCTGCATCCTTATCAGAGTGAAAAAAAAAAACACCAGTCAGCATGTCTACAGTGGAGGGATGTGAGCCTTTATTAGCTCTGGATAGAGCGGTTTTGAAAGCCCTCTTTCAGCTGTATGTGACTGTTGGTCTGACAGCACAGTGATGTTGAATGAAGCAAGCAGTGGCTTATTTATGGAGGTTGAGCTGAAGTGACAGCCTTGTGAACTCCACTGGAGAAAACAGTTCTGAGAGAACATGGAGCCAGCTCGAATCTTGTTTTAAAAATCTGTTCCATCGCATCTTTTCTATTAGTTAACCTAAAAAATACAGTAATTGTCACTCTCCAATACTTTTTCCCACACATTTTTAGGCTATATTTGTCTGCTGACAGGTCTATCAATTTTTGTGTTTGTTTTCCAAACTCACATTAAAGAGGTGGTTAGACATGTTAACTACTATCACAGTAATCTACCAAGAATGGAGATGTCCATTGATTTGTGGTAGAGTTGGCTGATAATTTGTGCATGAGGATAGATGAACTACAGATTTAATGATGGGGACTATAGATGAGGTGTTTCTAATAATTTTGGCTAATGAGTGCTTGAGTTAGTTTTTGTATTGCACTATGTATACATGGTTGAGTCTGTATACCCCCAATTAAAAAAAAATAATAATAATAAATAAATAAAACTCCACAATATTCATGTTATGAGCGAAGTCATGTTTACTGTGGCTTGACTGGTCATAGATTGTTTTGCCAAATATAATATGTTTGGTATGTTTTGAAAGTATAGTTAAAGACCATCTTTTTATTTGGTATTTTTCTTTTGTTGTATGCCAGAACCCCTGGAACATCATGATTAAGCACCGACAGGTTCACCGCAGGGGAAGACGTTCACAGATGACAGTCAGGTACATATTACTTGATTGAGGTGCAAGTTTCTGCCAATCAGAGGCAGTTTTTTTGGTATGTCTGTCTTGTGTTTGGAGTTGTCCATAAAGTGTTTTTGTGCTTCTTCAAGTTACACAGATCCGGTCATTTCCATGGACCTCCTGCGGACAGTTCTGCAGCCCAGCTTCAATGAGGACATCTTGGCGGTCTTCAGAAAATACATGAAGGTGAATTAACCACCAAATCTTTGGGCACCAAAGGTCAATTGACATGTTTTGTTGATTTTCATAGTTAAGTAAACATTGTCCACAGGGAACAAAAGAAAAAAAAACATGATTTTTGCCTATAAATGTTAGTGTGCAGTTTCCAGTGTGTGTGTGTTTATATTTATCCCTACAACATTAAGCTCAGCAATGAACAGTCATTATGTTACACTTGGGTACTTGCATACGTTGTCCCAAAAGTTATCATCTGCAGAATTATCCCGGTATGATCCTAATGGTTGTCACAAAGTTGCACTTCTAATCATTATTTCTCTGCATTATGGCTTTTCCTGGTGTTGGGGAATGATTCAGTTTGCCAAAAAAATCTGAGGCCAAAACGAAAACTTTTTGCAAATGGGAATACATTGTTTTATGGCTGTCTTCATGGCTTACTTTTAAAGGCAAATATATTTTAAATTTCTCAGCATCACATGAACCTTTTCCTAAACATTTAAGAAACAAAAAAATCTTACTAAAGGTTTTGTCAATAATTGCCCATATGTTGACGACAGATTCAAACCAGACCAAAATAGTTGGATATTATGCCGTGACACTAAATGAGCCCCCATGTAGCTGCAAAAGTGAAAGACCACAAATCCATAAATATCAGCCCTGCAGGCTTCATGAGAGATGTACTCTGTGCTTAGTTTTTGTGATATTCAGTAATATTGTCCCAGGGCTAGTTGTCATTACAAGAAGCAAAATGTGTACTGATGAAGGTGTGTACTTGTCAATTAGAAATTCAAAAATAAATTTAGTCAGAGGGGCCTAAACTTCTGCAAATGATTTTCGGTTGGTTACCTTTTGTCTATTGCAGTTTTTTGAAAAGGCAGCCAGCAATGTGAAGGAGAATGTGGGGGAAGAGGTACAGACAGAACAGTTGATCAGAGAGGCTTGTCGAAACTGCTTGGAACACGTAAGCATCAATCAATAAACAATGTGTAAATTGAGTTGGAAGAAGTTGACTGAGCATGTGAATTTTTTCTTGCGTAGGCAAAACAGCTCTTTCCAGAAACAGAGAAAACTGTCCAAAGGCCTGCTTTTGATCCTGCAGTAAAGGTAAGGATATATACATACACTGTATTACTAAAAGTACCCACTCACCTATTCCAAATCATTGAATTCATGTGTTCCAATCACTTCCATGGCCACTAGAGGATGCCACATGTGCCCAGTCGTGAAATTTTCTTGCTACTAAATATTCCACAGTCAACAGCAGTGGTATTATAACAAAGTGGAAGTGATTGAGAACAACAGTTACTCGGTTATGAATTGGCAGACCACATAAAATGCCAGAGCAGGGTCAGGGGATACTGAGGTGCATAGTGCGCAGGAGTTGCCAACTTTCTGCAGAGTCAATCACTACAGACCTCCAAACTTCATTTGGCCTTCAAAATGGGTTTCCATGGCCGAGCAGCTGCATCCAAGCCATACTTCATCAACTGCAATGCAAAGCATTGGATGCAGTGGTGTAAAGCACACCACCACTGGACTCTAGAGCAGTGGAGTCGTGTTCACTGGAGTGACGAATCGTGCTTCCCCATTTGGCAATCCGATGGACGAGTCTGGGTTTGGTTGTTAAAAAGGTACTTGTCTGACTGCATTGGGCCAAGTGTAAAGTTTAGGTGAGGGGTTGTTTTTCAGGATTTGGGCTCAGCCTCTTAGTTCAGTGAAAGGACTCTTAATGCTTCAGCATACCAAGATATTTTGGACAATTCCATGCTCCCAACCTTGTAGGCACAAGGGGAAGGCCCCTTCCTGTTCTAATATAAAGGTCCATAAAGACATGGATGAGTGAGTTTGTTGTGGAAGAACTTGACTGGCCTTCAGAGTCCAGACCTCCACCCAATAGATCACCTTTGGGTTGAATTAGAGCTGAGACAGAGAGCAAGGCCTTGCCAACATCAGTGTCTGACCTCCCAAATGGAAGAATTAGAAATAAAATTCCCATAAACACACGCCTAAACATTGTGGAAAGCATTCCCAGAAGAGTTGAAGCATTATAGCTGCAACTATAATTGGGCCGATATCATTTTTCCAAGCTCTATGGAATAAGAATGGGAAGTTACACAAGTTCTTATGTGGGCAGAGGCAGACAAGCAGATACTTTTGGCAATATAGTGTGGTTTGTGGTTACCACTCATGGAGTACAACATTGTGAATTTAGTGATTGAAAAAAAACTTGCTTGGCATTAAATCACCTGAGGAATTCAGCCTGCAGTTTCCTCAATCTACTCAAAATGTTCCATTTCTTCTGCAGCGCTCACGGCAGATGGATGATGACTCCAGTCAAAGAGGCAGCCCAATCCCAAAAAAGGTACAATTGTAATTAATAATGTAGATGTATTGGTGGGCATACAATTTTTTTTATTATTATTATTTTGTAGCCAGTCAGGATAATATATTTTTCATTTTGTAAGTTATGTAAAGGCAGTTATGAGGCTTTTAAGCACGTGGCTAGCAAATCTAAAACATTTTCTTAAATGGAAATGAACTATTTTTAAGAAACTATTTTTAAAGAAATATCCTCAGGCATTGGGAAACAAACTCATGCATATTTATTTTTAGGGAAGATTTATTATCTTCATACGAGGGCAGAGAATTTATTCAGTGGCTTCAGATTGTCATAACATACAATTGTTTATTGACATCTACATTTTATTTGATTTATCTTTTTTTTTTCTGTGATCAGAGAAAGGGCCGTCCCCCTGGGCAAGTTTTATCTTATGAAAGACATATACCATACAGCACTCCGTAAGTACTGTAGATCATTCTGTATGTTCTCTGCTTGTTGAAGGAATATTTTTAATTTTCCTATGTCAAATTTTCCTCTGTAGGATAAAGCCTAAGACAACAGAACCCATCAAGCGAGAAGGACCAAAAGTAAAAAAGAATTTTATATCTTCTTTTTCAATTAATCATGTGGTGTTACACAATCAGCGCTGGCTGCTTTTAATTTTCCCTCCACTCTCTCACAGTGGGATCCCTCCAGGTTGAATGATAAAAGCACATTTGTTTTGGGATCCAGAGCAAACAAGTAAGCATTTGTTTATTTAATGGCCTCTTCTTTGTGGTTGGCTGATGTCGTTAAGAACAGCTTATGGGTGTTAGCACTGCTATGGTCACAGTTGTTGGGTTTGCTCCTCTGTTGGAAACGTAGTGTCGTCGTGAGCAACACTGCTTTTACATTTTCTGTTAATTTACTAATTAACGGGGGGGGGGGGTGCAAATGTAAATTGTGCCATAGTTAAAGCACCCCCCAAAAGATACGATACGACAAACTCTACACTTTACTACCTCTGATATTAGGGAACTTATTGAGTGTTCTTTTTTGTATATTATGCAAACAACTAATGGGGGTTTGATTTCAGGGCATTAGGGATGGGTGGAACCAGAGGAAGGATCTACATTAAACACGCAGACCTCTTTAAGGTATTGTGGATTTCTTTGCTCCGTTGGTTCTGCATTGATCATAACTGTATTCAGGGTTTTTTTTCTTCTTATCCTCTCCCTAAGTGTGAGACTGTGTGTGTGCGTGGGTGTGTTTCAGTATGCTGCTGATGCTCAAGACAAACACTGGCTTGCAGAGCGACAGCATATGAGAGCAACCGGTGGAAAGATGGTAAGAGTCATGTGTTGCATGAGTAGAATGCCATAAGTACATTTTTAAAACACAGTTTAATTTAATTAAAGATGTGAAGCACCTCACAGAACTGTCTTGTAATTCAGTCACATTTAATACATGATCCAATAAGGGGCAAAGCTTCAGTACTTTGCATCAGTGAGTAACTCTGTGTCCTTGTTCAATGATCACCTCTTTTCAGGCATATCTACTTATTGAAGAGGATATCAAAGAGCTTTCTTTAAGTGAAGAATACAAGTAAGTCAGAAATAACAAGCTAAATGTCTAAATTCAGACAGAATTTTATATGAATTAAACATTTTTTGGAATGCCTCTTTAGGTTTGATTATGAATATGTAGTTAACACAGGTAAATTAAGGTTTGCAATTACATGTTATTAAAAAAAAATTGAATATTACAAAGAAACTGTTTGTTTATCCCTAAAGTAAATATTTACAGCTAATTATAAGCAGATAATAATGTAACATATTTTTTTCATAATTACTGTGGCTTTCTTGCATGTCTTCAGCCTTTTTTCTCTCCATTGCTTAGTTTTGCAAAATGTTGCACTTTAGCTTTGTAATGCTTTGTAGTCATATGTTTTAAAGAATGTTCTAGTGAATCGTCTTATCAGATATCACAGCAAGTATCTGAGCATGTTTCTGTGGAACTTTATCAGATTTCATGTTCTAGTTATATAAACATGCTAATGTTAGAAGCACTTGGTCTTGATGAACCAACCAAAAAAGGGACTATTTATTTTTTTTCTTTCTTTCTTAAATCCCTAGAGACTGCCCAGACCTGAGGCTGGATGAGCTGAAGCCATTTGCAGTGCCAGTGTGGATGGTGGAGAAGATGCAGAAGGCAATGGAGGCTCAGAGATCTGAGAAGGAGTAGAAGACTGTAAGACTGGCATTAGTTCTTTTCTAGGAACAGTCTTACTCTGAGAGGTTTGATGGATGTAATTACTAATGTAATTGAAATTATAGACCGTTTAACCACAACAGAAGTCACTGGACCATGCACATGTTGACCACAATGTAGTTTGCATTATTTTGATTTCAGCTTGTGGTTTTTGTTTTTGACACCTTAATCAAGATTAGTAATTTGTGGTGTATCCTCATGCTGGATAAGTGGTCATTAAAAGGTTGACAGATTTTGTTTTTATAAACCAGTATTTATATGGATAATGTTAGACTGAAACTGTTTAGATAATTCACCTTTGGTTTTCCCTAATCCACAAAATAGCTTTTTTAAAAATATATTTTATTTTCATACAGGGTTTTTGTATGGGAAAACTTTTGCCTGAAGTACGCTCAGTGAATACTGTGAGTGCTTTCTTCTTTGCCTTTTGCTCCCCCCACCCTCTTCGAATTTAGAAATAACAGTACTGGAACCTCCTTTAATTGTGTGTAGTCATTTTTGTGATGTGCATGGAAAAAGGGAATTTATTATTTGGTCTATAATCCTTTCATTTCCTGTTTCATAGATATTTTATTTTCTGTTGGGTTTTCAAAGTAGGAGATTCCTCTTTACAGTATTGTAGTATTATATGTGCATTACCATGGTTGCATTTGTATTTTGTAGAGTACATAATATAAATTAAATGTTTCACAATGGGGGAAGGAAAATAAATATTTGAACAAAAACTGTTACACTTTATGTTAAAATAGAAAAATGTATCTGTTATTTCAGTAATTTCCAAGCCAATAAATATTTTTGTTTACATCTTCTGCTATATGGAATGTGTTCATTCGGGATGGGAAAATTGATACTGAAATATCTTTCCTGTAGACCCTAGTGTTTATTTCTGAGACAAAAGTATCATTAGTCATCAGTATAATTTTTCTAGTTTACTGGTGGTGAAATAAATGATATAACGTATTACAATATAATTTGAAAATAGTGGATGCTCTTTATATGCAGCATGGTGGCGCTATAGGAAGTGTACCTACCACAGCTCCAGGATGTCAGGGTGCTCTGAGGAGTTTGTTGTGTTCTCCCCAGGGTTTACTTTATGTACTCCAGTTTGGTCACAAAAACACACTGGTGTTATGGAAATGTGTCAACAAGTGTGAACGTGTGATGTCCTACAATGCACTGGCTGTTTTTTCAGGATATGTTCCTGCTTTGTGCCCAGGAGGCTCTGGATCCACCTCAACACTGATCAGGATGAAGCATTAACAGAAGAAATATAAATAAGCGTTTTATTTTTTATTTTTTTCTTTGAGTTTCATATTTAATTGACCAATGGACAAAAATCAGTTTCCAGTAAATCTAATTTAAAGTTCTGGGTCTTTTTTTTTGTACTATAGTTACTGTAAATTCACTATTTGTCTTTTTGGAAATACAAGGGAGTTAATCCTTGCCACTCTCGCCGTTGGCTTGCTCTTGGATTCAGATCATTGTAAGGCTGCTTTGTATAGACTTTCTGCTGTGAACAAAGCCAAAAGACAGGTAGTAACACACCTCCGGGGTTCTAGAGTTGTGGGTTCAAGCTCCATATTGGGTGACTGACTATGAGGTGTTTGGTGTGTTTCCTCTGGGTGTTCCGGTTTCCTCTCATGCTACAAAAACACATGTTGGTAGGTGGATTGGCTACTCAGTGTCCCTAGGTGAGAGTGCTTGTGTGTGTTTCACCCTGCAATGAACTGGTGCCCTGTTCAGGGTGTGTTCCTCCCTTGCGACCAGTAATTCTGGGTAGGCTCTGGCCCCCTGCGACCCTGAACTGGATAAGTAGCTACAGACAGTGAATGAATGAATGAATGAATGATTGATATCATAACTCCTGTAGGTGTAATATATCCCAACATTTGTGTCCATATAGTACATACAGGTGCATCTCAATAAATTAGAATATCATCAAAAAATCATATTTCAGTAATTCAATTCAAAGTGAAACTCCTATATAGATTCATTACAAACAGGGAGCTGTATTTCAAACATTTATTTCTTTTAATGTTGAAGATTATGGCTTACAGCCAATGAAAACCCAAAATCATTATCTCCAAAAATGAGAATATTATATAAGACCAATTTAAAAATGTATTTTTAATACATAAATGTTAGCCTACTGAGAAGTATGTACAGTATATGCACTCAATACTTGGCCAGGGCTCCTTTTTGCATGAATTGGTGTGGCATGGAGGCAATCAGCCTGTGGCACTGCTGAAGCCCAGGTTACTTTGATAACAGCCTTGAGCTCTTCTGCATTGTTGGGTCTAGTGTCTCTCACCTTCCTCTTGACAATACCCCATAGATTCTCTATGGGGTTTAGATCAAGGCAAGTTTGCTGGCCTTTTTGTTGGCTTGGCCAATCAAACTCAGTGATACTGTGGTCATTAAACCAGGTATTGGTACTTTTGGAGACAGGAGCCAAGTCCTGCTGGAAAATGAAATCCAGCAGGTGACATGGCTCCCCAAACCATCTTCCACCATTGTGGAAACTTCACATTAGACGTCAAGCAGCTTGGATTGTGTGCCTCTCCACTCTTCCTCCAGACTCTGGGACCTCTTATTTCCAAATGAAATGCAAAATTTACTTTAACCTGAAAGCAAGACTTTGAACACTGATCAACAGTCCAGTGCTTTTTCTCCTTGGCCCAGATAAGATGCTCTGCCGTTGTCTCTGGGTCATGAGTGGCTTGACACAAGGAATGTGACAGTTGTAGCCCATGGCCTGGATACATCTGTCTGTGGTGGCTCTTGGAGCACTGACACCATCAGCAGTCCACTCCTTGTGAATCTCTCTCAAATTTTTTAATGGCCTTTCCTTGACCATCGTTTCATGGCTGCAGTTTTCCCTGTTGCTTGTGCACCTTTTCCTACCACACATTTTTTCCTTCCAATCAACTTTCCATTAATATGCTTGGATACAGCAGGAGGGTGTCAATGACTGACATCTAGATATCTCAAATTAGCAGACTTTCCCATGATTGTGTAGCCTACTGAACCAGACTAAGGGATTCTTTTAAAGGCTTAGGACACCTTTGCAGGTGTTTTGTGTTGATGTTCTGAGATAATGATTTTTGGGTTTTCATTGGCTTTAAGCCATAATCATTAACATTAAAAGAAATGGACACTTGAAATAGATCACTGTTTGTAATGAATCTATATAATATATGTTTCACTTTTCATTTTTGTTTTTATTATATTCTAGTTTAGGGGCAGCACAGTGGCGCAGCAGGTAGTGTCGCAGTCACACAGCTCCAGGGACCTGGAGGTTGTGGGTTCGATTCCCGCTCCGGGTGACTGTCTGTGAGGAGTTAGTGTGTTCTCCCCGTGTCCACGCGGGTTTCCTCCGGATGCTCCGGTTTCCTCCCACAGCCCTAAACACATGTTGGTTGGTGGATTGGTGACTCAAAAGTGTCCGTAGGTATGAGTATGTGAGTGACTGTGACTGTGTGTGTGTGTGTGTGTTGCCCTGTGAAGGCGCCCCCTCCAGGGTGTATTCCTGCCTTGCGCCCAATTATTCCAGGTAGGCTCTGGACTCACCGCAACCATGAACTGGATAAGCGCTTACAGATAATGAATGAATGAAAATGAACGGTGGCACAGCAGGTTGTGTCGCAGCTCTGGCCTGGAGGTTGTGGGTTCGAGTCTCGCTCTGGGTGACTCTCTGTGAGGAGTTTGGTGTGTTCTACCCATGTCCAGTTTCCACCCAAGGTCCAAAAACACACGTTGGTAGGTGGATTGACGACTCAAAAGTGTCTGTGAGTGTGTGTATGCGTGTTGCCTTGTGAAGGAATGGCACCCTCCTCCAGGGTGTATTCCTGCCTTGTGCCCAATGATTCTGGGTAGGCTCTGGGCCCCCTGCAATCCTGAACTGGATAAGTGGTTACAGATAATGAATTTTCTCATTTTTGAGATGCACATATATATCCCAATATTTTCTCCATATAGTACATACTTGCTCCAATGACATGACATAGGCAAACTGCATACCATAGTTAAATAATGGGTTTATTTAATGTCCTAAAATGTGTTAGACAAGCTACGTGACCAGTAAATCTATTATTTGACCAGAAGTTGCCAAACTTTTGCCTGTAACTACAATGAAGCTTCTGGCACACGATGCGTTCAACGGTCGTGGCCACGCCCAACCACGAGCACTGACCAATCACATCGAATAGAGACCCGAGGTGCGATATTCAATGGTTGCTAGGCCCAGGCTTTGTTTTGTTAGCTCGGCTCTGATTGGCTGAGCGGCGCTGGAGCAGTTGGGTGTGAGTCAGTTTAAACGGGGGGGCGGGATGAGAGTTTAAAATCTCATTGCGTTAGGAGCTGTTAGAAAACGGATTGCTCACTATTGGTAATACACACTTGACAATATATTTTTTTGTCATTATCGTTTGGAAAGGTGCTTGTTGTATTGAGGGTCTATTAACCGATGTTTGCTGGTTCTGCTTTCATTTTAACGTTTAATCGTGGCTGTGGCGGTTTAGCCGGTTCAGTCAGCAACTCGCCGGGTATTTTAGATTCGTCTACTTTTTTACGGCTTATTTAAGTATGGAAAGCATCGGCATCGGAGTTGAAACGTCTACTTGAAACTTGAAAGCACTGTTATTTAGCTTTTGTTTGGCATTATATTCGTGTACGCTCAGCTAAGCTACCGTTAGTCCCTGCGGTGATTAACATCCCTGCTGTTGGCTCAGTAACCCAAGGTTTGAATGTCTATATTCGTCATTTTTTAATATTTTTATTTCATAGTTAATGCCATAGAATTGGGATTAAACTAGAATGTCTATGTAATCTTAGCTAAATTGGCGAAGGTCGATCTGGATGAAGTTGGCTAATGTTAACGTTACTTGTTTGAAATTTCCGTTCCACCTTAAATAAGGCGCCTGAACGTTAACCGCTACAGCGTTTAAGGTGGAATCAGAACCTGGCGGAGGTCGCGAGGGAGATTTCTGATAATATGTCGCATAAATAATGAATCAGAGGAGTATTTTGCATTTGAACAGAGCTGTACGTTATTTGAAAAGCTGCTGTTTTCGAGGCCTCTGATTTGTAAGGTTAGCTGCTCCGTGGACACTGGAGGAATCGCGTCACTACCGTTAGCACTAGCTGATTTACGTAGCTGATAACTGCTATGAGCACTGGTCAGTGAATAGTGGTCAGCAGTGGTTTATTCTTAACAACAACATTCGATTCGCAGGTTTAAGCTATGGCCTCACAGAACATGGATCCTGCGGCAGCCTCGTCCACAGCCGCTCTAAAAGGCAACGAAACCGGGCCAAGTGTTCCGAAGGGCTCCGTCTCAAAAAGGTACGCATTAGAGGTGGACAGTACGATGATAGTGTCGTTATCGCGGTAAATGTAATTGAGTATCACAATATTGTCAGTAACAACATATAACCGGCCCACTACAAGTTTCACTAGAAAGTTAACTTAATGTGGTCATGTTGTTTTTGATTATTGCAGCAGTGTTGGCTACAGTTTTTAAAACAATGACGGCAGCGCTGGATGTAGAATGCCAGACTGTCTTTTATTTGTAGTTGTTGTAAAATGCACATCAGTGTTTACTTACCTCTGGTTGGTCAAACTGTGACATAAGTAACTCCACTGTTAATATACCACTGTAACGTTATATATGGTTATATTTTAAATATTCCCTCAGTTCCCTCTGTCATATGCTTTTTTTCTTCTAAATACAACATTTAAAACGTACTGATAGTGTAGATTATAATTAAAATTATTGCTCTTATGACTTCAAAATATTATTCCAATTCTCCTTTCAGCTCAACCACTGCACTTTTAGTTTATAAGCCTAATCAAAATATGCAGAATGGTATTGTGGTATTTCTTCTACACCATTCGCCCAATGGTTTTTTTCCCACCCCACCTCATTTCTCTCCAACCAAGTGCTGTTTTTTTTTGTTTTGTTTTTGTTTTTTTTTGTTTTTTTCCCTTTTTCTCTCCCAAATACAGGAAGTGGTTATGCTGTTTGGATGACCTCATATTCAGACCTCGTCTTGCTTGTTTCCTGTGGGATATTGTAATATATGACAAGAACAGTGAAAATCATAATCCTGAGATGCACAGTGTTATATAATAAGTACTGCATTCTGCATCAGCATATGCACATTAAAAATATTGGACCGTTATTTGTTTGTCCCAAATAATAGGTTTTGAGACGTACTGTGTTAATTATGAAAAAGTCCACGTGTCTCCATCTCATGTGATTATCACATTTCTGATTGATCTGATTCTGTTTCCCTTCATTTGTCCCCAGGCTTCAACAAGAACTGATGACTCTTATGGTGAGTATTCTAAATAACTCCAGCTTATTCTCCTATCTTTGTTCTTTACATTTTTATTAAATTCTGTTAAATTGCAGATGTCAGGAGACAAGGGGATTTCAGCTTTCCCAGAATCAGACAATCTCTTTAAATGGATTGGCACAATAGATGGGGCACAAGGAACAGTAAGTCTTCAGTTTATTATAAACTATATATATTTGGTTTTATTTGTCACACATTCAGTGTAGAAATGTACTATTCATTTTTGCAGGCAGTTACTTGAGCCAGAATATTGTTCAAACTCCCGTTTATTTCTTATCTGAAGGTATATGAAGGCTTGAGGTATAAGCTGTCATTGGAGTTTCCCAGTGGATACCCCTACAACGCTCCAAGAGTGAAATTTATCACTTCATGCTTTCACCCAAATGTTGATGAGAATGGGTTCATCTGCTTAGACATTTTGAAAGATAAGTGGTCTGCACTTTATGATGTTAGATCCATTCTTCTATCCATTCAGAGTTTACTTGGAGGTAAGATATTTTTCAAAGTTGATCTACTACACAGATACTAATGTGATTTGCTAATTGTCTCAGACAACCAGTTTCTCTTGTGAACACTAAGTTCTTTTTAATATCTACTTTTTGCAGAGCCCAACATTGATAGCCCCATGAATTCTGCTGCTGCTGAATTGTGGGATAACCAAGAAGGTAAGTAGTAATAAAAAAAAAATCATCAGCTTATTAATGTGGTGTAATGAATAGTAACAGAGATTAAAAAAATTAACAATGGACTTGGTTTGGTTTTGTCACCCCCACAGCCTTCAGAGAACATTTGCACGGAACCTACAAGAACTGACCTCCAAATCTAAACATGCCTATCTTTTCCTCTTTTAACTGTGTGTGACCTCTCTTTTTCTTGCTCATAATTATGTAAATTAAATCTAAGTCTGTTTAATGTACAGTATTTGTATGTTGAATTTAACTTGTCTGAATAAAATGGCATTCAATAGTTGGCCTTGTTTGCTGGCTACTGTTCAATGAAGCTCAGAACATTTTGCAGTATTCCAAAAAATAAATCACATTCTTATTTGTATTAATAAAATTGCAGTGAATAATGTTTAAAAAGAAAAAAGCCCCTCTCATAGGACAGGGCTGAAAGATGCATTCTGGACACCAATTAACCCTATTGTTATGTTTTTCTAATATGAACTTGTCAGTTGCTATTGCAACTTTATAAGAGGCATTTTTTGTGTGTGTGGGGTTTTTTTTTTTTTTTTTTTAAATGCTGTATTTTATCTGTACGTTCTAGTGTCTCTTACAAGACATGCAGGTAGGGGGCAGTGTTTTACAAGTTTAAAAATTTAAACCGTAAGCAGCACTACACTAGGAAGGCTGGTGGTGACGGGCTGTCGTCAATGGCCTGGTCATGCCATGATTTGAAATAAGGAGTTGATGGGTTATTATTTATATATTAATATATTTATTTCTTCAGCATATTGCCTCTAATTGAGTAGACAGAATATACACCCCAGTCTGCAGTTGGAATGATTACAGCACCCAGAAGACCTGCTGACCTCTGACACCGCTTCTACCTCCATGATTTCTTCCAAAGTGTCATCATCATCTTGTCCATTCTCAGCCCAGGCGTTCTGTGTGGGCTCTATTGACCACAGTGGGATGTTCACCCTCTGAAGCATCTCTTGGAGCAGACCATCAATCTCCAGCACATGGCCCCTCAGGTCTGGCCTCTGCTTGCCCTCTGTTGTTACCCAGGGAGTCTGCGTAGTGGCAGCTCTGCCTGCTATTTCAGAACCTCCTCCAGCAACCCCTGTGTTGACTAGAGCTCGGCGGTCCTTTCGCTGGCTAAGAGGAAAGATCTCTTGGATGTTGCTGACTCTCCTAAGGTCCTGTTGGAAATTCTCCAGGGTGCAGAGCAAGAGCACCCACATCCGCTCCACCTGTTCACGGTCCTCCTGCCCTTGCTCAGTCTCCACTAGCAGGGCCAGGAGCCTTTGGTGCAGCCCTGAAACGTAAGCATAACCCGCTTAGTAACATTTTTAACTCGATATCTCACTCATCAGGCAACATGTCTATAAATATATAATTACTTTAACTGGGGTGGCCTTTAGTTGCATTAACCGGTTTGAATGTTTGATTCTCATAACCTCTGCTGTGATCAGTTCTGATCACGTTTCTCTAGAATGGAGTATGTCATATAACACTGAATTTTATTATTGCGCTCTTAAATATAAAGGCGCTATAAAAGGTTCTTTGAGTGATGCCATAGAACCATCTTTAAGAAATGTATATGTGAAAAACCTTTTAAAAGTTTAATAATCCATCACTCTG
Organism: Hoplias malabaricus; assembly: GCF_029633855.1. Classification (NCBI taxonomy): domain Eukaryota; kingdom Metazoa; phylum Chordata; class Actinopteri; order Characiformes; family Erythrinidae; genus Hoplias; species Hoplias malabaricus. The sequence goes on along the minus strand of NC_089802.1, from coordinate 44,168,650 downwards.
TCCCATGGTTCTTTATCAATTTAAACTCAGCAAAAGAGAGATTCTTCTATGGTATTGCTCAAAGAACCTTTTGTAGCACCTTTATTTTTACGACTGAAATAGGCAGAGGGTTTGGAAATTAGTGAATTTTAATTTGAGATCCGATACTGTCAGTTGTTACTGCAGTTAGTTCAAGCTATGCATATACCCCCACTTATCCCTCCCCAGGTTTAGCCTCCACCATTTTCTACCTTTTCACGACCTCCAACAAATCCTAATTGCCTTCTACTTCTCCCTATCATCTACTACTTCATACATGTGCATGTCTTTCATTATTCACTCCATGTGCATATCCTCCATTCTTCCCTACCTGTGAATATCTTATGAGCCAGTGTCCTGGTTTCCTCCAGCTCTTCTCTCAGGCTGCTCCCATCCGTGTTGCTCCCCAAGCAGGTGGCCATTTGCTGGTAACAGGCAGTCACCTTGCTGAGGGCGGCCTGCGCCTGCTCACACTCACTCACTTGTCTCCTCCTAGCCTGGATCTCTCCCACTGACCGCCGCCAGCGATTCATGCCCGGTCGTGTGCTCACTGCCCACAGCTGATTAAAGTTTTAGCACATTTGGGACAAGTTTCCTGTACACAGAGACAGCCTGGACATCAACTAAATATAACTTTGAGTGATGATTCTTTCTGCAGAGCCAGTTCTAGAACAGGAATATCCGTTCCTGTTCTATCTTTGAGTAATTAAAATATTTCTTTCTACTCCAATGCAGTATACGTGTATCTTATCGAATCACTCAGGTCCTCGGCACTTTGTAACAAATTTGTACCTTTCAGCAGCATTCCTCTTAAACTGTGTCTGTTACAGATAATAGGCGATGTTCTTAAGATCAGATTTTTTACAAAGATATTTAGGCTGTGTGTAGATTACTTCTTTTTCTTGATGCTGAATTACATTAACAAAGTGTATATCAGCAGTAAGGACTCAATCCTGTTTGAATAATCAGCATTTTGTATAGAATCCCATAAAACATATCATCCACTGCCACAAACCAATAAAGAATTTCACAAATCTGGGTAATTCAGTGATCAAGATGAAATCAGAGTAATTCGGTCTGCTTTAATTGTAGTGAAACATTAATTTACAGCGGCGATGATAGAAACCAGGTGTGTGAAAATAAAATCAACCAGTGAATCAAGTCTATTAGTTTTGTTTAATATCAATAACGGTAAAAAAGTGGTGAGTTGTAGTTATTTGAGAAATATATAGCTTATGAGCTTCATACACACATGACTCTACCATAAAAACATGTAAAATGGCAAGCCCTTGTTTCAAACTGTCCTATGTCCAATGATTCAGGCACAGGTAAAGGTCACAGCAGTAATGAACATTTTGAACGTCTGGTTCCTATCACCATTACTATAAAGTAATGAGACTCCTGAACCTTTCAAAGGACTAATTCATTATATTTACTGTTTAATCACAATAATTTCAATTCTCCTTTAAGTTTAAGAAACCCAGCAGTGATTACCTGAGTCTTTCTAGCCAGCCTTAAGGATGACACAGCTTCTTTCCCTATTGTTGTGTTGACAGTCTCCTCTCACGGTTTGACACTGCATCTGAGACTCCTGCTGCCAACCACATTATTATCACTCTACTCACCTCCAATCTTCCTGACCAGTGGCTTCATAGAAGCTGGTCCTCAGGGAGACGCATTTCAATTAGGCCCGAAGCCTGCAGCTGATGCCCTCAGAATCAAGTGAGTATGTACATCACATCTGAGGGGAAGCCTCATTCCAAAATACAAACACTTAACGTCACTCATGGAAAAAACAGCATGCTTTGCACTGAGAGGTTACATCAGAGTAGTCTCATAACCTTCCTCTTCCCTCTGTGTATGTGTGTGTGTGTGTGGCCCTTTAGGAGCGGTTAATTGTCAGCTGGGAGAGAGGTACAGGTCTATAGAGGTACAGGCAAGGAATCTTTGTTGGTCCCCCCCTGTGGTTTCTCAGGTTCGTTTGGAAGCAGTAAGTCAATGAGGAGAGATCCCTTGACACTTTCTCACTCCCACAGGTCCAGTAACCCCCAGCAACCTCAGCAAGATTAGCTAATTCAGTTAGCAAAACATCAGAGCCTTAATAAGCTTTCACACCAAGGATCGCTTGCATTAGAATTATTTTAATGTACATCAGACTCTTGTTTTTGCTTATCTTTTTTTCCCCCACAGTCTCCTGTTTTTCACTCAAATGACTCATAGGAACATCTCATTAATCAGGCCCACAGCAACACAGCTGTCCCTCATATAAAATCCACTAATGTTAATTTTGTCTTCCCATTAGTCTCCATATATGTGACAGAACTTTATAGTATTGTATAATTGGGTGTGTTTATATCCTTTTGAACGAAGTAAATATATTTATCAGTGATAAAAATAAATGAAAACATGAATGCATTTTACTGAAACCTGCTATGGGTCAGATAAGATATAAGCAGAACATTTTCAACTTCTACATTTTCAAGTTTCTATAATGTCTTTAGAGGGTAGCACTGAATATTTATCAATTAATTCATTCATTGTCTGAAAGCGCTTATCCAGTTGAGGGTCGCGGTGGGTCCGGAGCCTACCCAGAATCACTGAGCACAAGGTGGGAACACACCCTGGAGGGGGCGCCAGTCCTTCACAGGGTGACACACACTCACACATTCACACCTACGGACACTTTTGAGTCACCAATCCACCTACCCATATGTTTTTGGGCCGTCAGAGGCCCAAAACACGGGGCCTACACGGACACGGGGAGAACACACCAAACTCCTCACAGACAGTCACCCGGAGCGGGACTTGAACCCCAGCCTCCAGGTCCCTGCAAATAGCTTTTGGCCATTTTAAGTATGTACTGTGATAGTCGCACACACACATCAACACAATTAAATTGTTGCTTTCAATAATTTACATGTTACATGGCACATAAACCTCTAGTAACATTTATTGATCATGACAGGCCTAGTTCCTCATCAAGTGATATCCAGTGCTCTGTCTTTTTGAGTCTTTATTGAATATCTAGTAACAGTTTAGGCGGTTAGAAGGTATTTGTTCATTCTCATAGCAATGACAAACACATTATTTCCATATACAACATTAAAATACAGTTTGGGAATTGACATGCCTTACAAAGGCAACTAGAAACTTTGACAAATACATGGAGACTATGTTTTCAAGTTATACAACAAATTGATTTTTCATAAAACAAAGTAACCCTAATTTAGAGAGGATGTATTTTGACTCGTGTTCTCGAACAAAGCCCATAGTTTCCATGTTAGGTATGACAGAATCTCATTCTCTTATTAGTGGTATGTAAAAGGATCACAGTCATGTTAAAGGCCCACTGACTGAGCTAACAAATACAAAAAAATGCTGAGGCAACCTAAGCTCAATACAATTCAACCTGCGATGGTTGTCAAATCCTAACTTTTCCAGTCAAGTGTGCAGCACCCTGCATAGATCTGACTGTAAGGAGCTGACTGTAATGCTGGTATATTCCGGTGCAACAGTAGCTGAGCAGTCAGATGGGGTTTAACGCATGATTTTGGCTTCATTCTTTACAGGTCTTGCTAAGTGAAAAGCATACAGTCAAATGCAATTGTTTGGGCACCCCTGGTCGAATAACATTTTGTGGACTTTTTTTTTTTTTTTTTTTTTCAAAATGGAAAAATTTGGGGAAAAAAATGGTGAAATATGTTATTCTTGTGTTACGGGTTTGTAAGTGGAAGGTTTTGAGTGGGGTACAACACAGGGAAGAAATATTTGCCTTGTTCTCATTAATTAAAATAATACATACTTTTATATATATTTAATATGAGAAATAAAAACATGGCCAGGGGCACCAAAACTTCTGCATGTTCCTGTGAGGCCTAGTGACCAATGGGAACATGTTGCTATGTAGCAATGGCCTCCATGATCTCGTGGCACAGGCATTGACAGAAGCCGTAGAAGACGCATAGGACCAGGGTGGAGGGCACCAGGCTGACCAGGATGATGCCTAGCGTGAGCTGCTGGATCATCAGAAGGTAGATGCCCAGCGGCAGTGAGGAGAAATAGACCAGGCAGAGGAAGCCCATGAGGAACCGGGGAACTGTGTGTGAGGTCCAGGCGCGACACTTCTGCACAGGCAGGTGGCAGGGCAACGAGTCCAAGCTGGACGGTCGATACAGACGCACCATGTTCAGCATGCTCATGGAATCGGAGGACTGCGACTCGCCCGGCACCTCCATGATGGTGATGACTAGGCAGTCGGAGGAGCTGTGGGTCTGCTCTCCACTACCTCCACCTCCCACTCCTCCCCCCAGACCACTGGGGGTCAGCAGGACCTCGCCAGCTGGAGCAGAGCCGCACTTCCGGGCCCGATCCTGGTAGGCCAGGATGGCTAGGATGTTGCTGTCATCTTGCAGGAGCCAGATCTCCTCGTCTGGGACATGCGTCTCATGGCGGCAGAATGGGCAGCTGACCACACTTGGGGAGGCGTCCATCTCTACCATCTTTTTCAGGCATTTGGCACAGACACGGTGCAGGCAGCTGAGCACTTTGGGCTTGCGTGTGCGTGCATCGTAACGGTTGTAGCAGATCTTACACTCCAGCTCCTCCAGGGTGTAGACGGCTGGAGCCTGTGAGACCTCCGCCTCCGAGTCCGACTTCTGGCTCATCTTGAGACCACGGGGCCAGGAGCCCAGGAACAAGAGCGCAGTGGGGAAAGGTACGAAGCAGGCACTAATGTACTAATGTAGTCCTTGTAGTGTCCCTTTGATTTTAACTTTGCGGTTTGTGTATTTATTTATTTTCAGTTTTGTTTCAAATGCTGTGGTGTCATTTTTCATTGAGCCCAGCGGCTGCTTTGCTGTGGGTGTTCCCTGAGGGAAATAATGAAATCTCTACATCAATCAAATTTTAGCCTAGTAATTATACAGTGGCCAGTAACTGGGCATTCTGTTTCCTGATTCTTGTTTTGAATGTGGTTGAAGTTGGCCACTCTCCCCTAATTCTTTGGTCAAACCTTTTCGAAATGCCGTGGTGTGCAGCTTTTTGTTTTCTTTAATTTGAGTATGAGTGCCTTGGAGGGTAAAAAATGAAACCCCCTAAATCAGTTCAGTTTTAGCCACATGATTCTACAGGGACTGGTAAATAGCCATTCTGCTCAGCATCGCCTGATCCACTTTTGACTTCACAGGATTGTTTGGTCAAACTTGGTCAGATATTCTAGGCAGGAAATGATTTATTTCAATAACCTTTTAGCCCTAGTATCTAAACTCTGAGGCAGATTACTGGGGTGTCCTGTTAGGTGTCCCCTGATACTTGCTTTGTTCAACAGTGTTTTCAGTCAAAAATGTTTTTGAAAAGTGAAGTGAAATATTTTCCTACAACTCTTGAGTTATTTAGATTTTTTTTGTCAAGTTACAGAAGTGATTATAATTTGAAGCAAATAAAGCAATCTCTAAATGAGGTTCTAAATCATCTCACTAAGCAAACACTGAGGGGCTGATAAGCATTACCCTGAAAAACATAACTCACATATTCACAGTAGTGCATGCAAATGTTTTCATGCATAATACTATAGATATTATTTGAGGTGTTTTGCCTTTAGAGTTTCTGAGAGTGATGAAGACCACCAATATAACAAACACTAGTTAGTGGATGGGAGGTAACCAGATGTTCTACAGCTGTCCCTTTAGACTCTGTAAATTCATTCTAGTATAGGATCCTGAGATAATATTGTTCCTCCACAGTTATCCGTAGCTGATGTATGAAGTTGCAGAAAGGACAGTAGTCTTTAAAATACCAAGTAAATTCATCCTGATGTAGGTCCACGTAAAGAGGATGTTCTTAAATGATGGTAAAATGCATTTTATGTTCATCAAGTACTGCACAGCCAGCATTCAGAGGGCAGCACTTCTCTTCTTTCTGAAATGTGAACACAGAAAAAAAAATGTCAGCTGCAAAGGAACCCATTTATGGTAATAATTAGTTAAGTCATAAATCATTAAAGTACATGGCTGCCCAGAAACATATATGGACAAATTTTCAGATTCCAGTAAAATGAAATACAAACAAGGATCTGTGATTTGTTAGTTATCTTGAACTTTATTTAACTGAAAAAAGCACAAAGAAAAAAGCAGTGTTCAGCTGCCCATGCTCCAGCCACCACCAAGTGCCTTGGAGCTGCCCCTACACTGAAGTTTTCACAGACTCCTAACTATTATTACTATTATCACCAGTAGATTGACCAGAGGAGGATAGGTCCCCTGTGTGAGCTTTGGTTCCTTCCAAGGTTTCTTACTTAGCTCTGAGAGAGTTTTTCCTTGACACCGTCGCCCTTGGCCTCGCTCACCTGGGGTTTTTTACATTTCATGTCAAAACTTTGTCTTACCGGCATTCTGTGAAGCTGCTTTGTCACAACATCAGTTGTAAAAAGCGCTATACAAATAAATTTGATTTGATCTGATATGCTACACACTTCAGAAAGCTGGGACAAAGGCATGTTTATCCTTATGTTACATCATCATTGCTTTTAATTGCACTTTTTTGATTGCTTGCGAACTGAGGACACAAACTGCTGCAGGTTTGGGATTGGAGATTTTGGCTTAAATGATGAGGCTATATTTATTACACTAACACGAGCAGAGGACTAGAAGATCACACAATTTTAACAGTGGTTCTGCATAGAGTGGGATTTCTCCAAATGTCCTGAATCTTTTCACGTTATTTATGATAGATGGTTAAAGACCTAAATTTCTTGCACTGAGAACTTCTTTGATCTTATGTTCCTGTTTAACAATTTTCAAAGAAAGCACAAAGTGGCAAAAAAAAAAAAAAGGTGAAACATCTTTGCTGCAAATACAGAGTCTTTGTTAGATTTTTCTTTTATCAATCAATCAATCAATTAATTAATCAATCAAATTTTATTTATATAGTGCTTTTCACAACAAAAAGTCATCACAAAGCTGCTTTACAGAGATCCGGGTCCAAGCCTCCTATGAGCGACCCAGGGGCAACAGTGGCAAGGAAAATCTCTCTCAGCACACGAGGAAGAAACCTGGGAAGGAATCAAGACTCATACGAAGAACCCATCCTCCTCGGGTCGACACCGGAGACCCAACAGAGAACAGAACAGAAGTAAAAGTGAACTGATGACAGATGAAGGGGTTATAGTAATGTGAATGTAGAATATTAGTGATGTATGAGTCTGAGGAAGGAGGAGGTGGTCAGTGATTCTGTGGGAGTTAAAAGTAGGTGCAGAGTTAATTTGAGATAAAACACCGTGGCCAAGCGTGATAGTGTAGATGAGACAAGGCCAGGATCTTGAGACAGGACACACAGGGGCTGGATCAGGGCAACACCTGGAGAGCAGCAGGACATCTCAAAGCATGAGAGAGACAGGAGAAAGAAAACCAGACGAAGGGAAAAAATAAAAATAAAGAGGTTAGTAGGATCATGGTAATGATCAGCGACAGACAGCGTGTTGGCGGTTACTAGAAAGCTAACTAAAAAAGCTGTAGCTATGGTGATATGATAGGGTTAATACAGAACAGTGATAATATGAAAATCAGCTCGAACACCTTTTATACATTTTACACTTATTTTGCCCTGTCCCAATATTTTGCAATGTGTTGCAGGCAGCAGATTCTAAATGATTTTCTATTTAACTACAATCAAATTGCTCAGTGTCAATTAAAAAAACAACTCAGGTAATGAAATAATTGTAGACTATTGTTTTTATTGTATGTTACAAAACATCCCAGATTTTCCAGAAATGGGTTTTGTAATAGGGATGAATCTAATTTTTTTTTTCCAGCCAGAAATTTAAAACACCATCTACAGCACAAAATAGACAAATGATTCATTAGTCACATGAAAAATTTAACACGAACATGAGACAATTTTATTCAGTCCCCATTATGTATTACAAATTATAAGCATTTTGGGTTCCTGACATAGTTCATATTATTATTATTATTGGCAATTTTTTTAATCAAAGTTTCTGTTCCTTTGCATCCGGACAAATTACCAGCTTGGAATTACCATAGTCTGTAGTCAAGAACTTTGATTTTGTAGAACATAGCTGTACCCTTCGTACATTCTTATTTCCATGTTTTCATTTAGTTTTTCTCCTGGAATCAGTATTTATTTCAGCGCACCACTGCCATTTACCTTTGCTAGAAAAATTTGTCCAAAAGATTTTAGAGTGGCACACATGTAAAAATGTATTTTGGGGCCAGCGTATATTGTTGCTTTTGTATGAAAACCTTTTGAAACCCTTGACAAACGTAGCTGCCTTTTACATTTTGTGATTAACTGACCCATAGAAATGGGCCCGACATCTTGGTATGAAATATCTTTGCAGTCATTTTCAAGGGGTTTCCCCCCCTGTCTTCTGTAAGAGGCTATGGGTTTTGTTACAACTGTGATAATGTGTATAAAAATGTCATTTCACCGTCTTCTCTACAGTGAACTAGTATTCCCATGAGTGCTTCTATAGAAGAGAAAAAGAGTGCATTAAGCTTTGGGGTCATTCAATGTCACTCTATATTATGGCCATCAAATGAAAAAATCTTGTGGCTATGCACTTCATCCAAGGCTTGACTTGCCCTTTGTGGTCAAACACCTCATAGTCTCCCTAACCCTGCTTCATTTATGCCCTACGCATTCATCATGCCCTTCGTATCGGACACATAAACCAGTCAGTTACATCATAGATGTGTGTGTGAGAGAATGTATATGTGGCTCTATACAATCTAGAGAGTGGTTTTAACATATAGCTCATTATTTACAATGGATGAGTGAGAGTTGCCATAAACCGAGCGTGGGCTAAAATGTAGATGCAGGAAAACTCATGTCCGTACATATACCAGGGTGTGGTGGGATGCTCTGATGATGAGGAGTTAGGCAGCTGATGCAGGTACCTGGGTGTGTAATTAGCTTTCTAGTCCCCCTGAGAAAATGATTCACTCACAAACCTACAGGTAGCCGCATACACAAACATATCATTTAATATTACGTAACTCCATTTTCTCTTCTCTCGCTTGGTTTTCCTTTTCATCCCCCTCCTCCATTTCTCTCTGTCTCAGAGAGCAGGTTGTTAGAATTTGAACCCGGTCTATAAATAGTGTGCCCGTGCTGAAGGAAACACAGTGGTCTTTATATAACACAGCAGCCCCCCAACTACCCTTGATGAGTGTGATAGAGTACCCCGCTCTCCAACACTCACAGCCTCATCCTAACACAAATGCAGAAACACATGCACAGAACCCCTGAAGGAGAGGAGGCACAGAAATTATGACTTTGACATTGGATGGCAGCTTGTCTCTGAGGGTTCCTGATGCAAAAAGCTTACATAAATAGCAGCGGGCAGTCTACTGAGCAGAAGACAGTGGGTCAGCCCCCCCAAGTCCAGGATGCAGGGGGTACGGCATGTGAAAAGATGGTTTTTATTTATTCATTTTTTCCTTCCCAGCTTGAATTCATTACCTATTAAAAATGCAGCAAGCCAATACACGCCTGAGGGCACATCTACATTTAGCTGAGTAATCAATGTAGCTGCTTCTTAACCAGTGTGCTCCAGAGCTTAACTAAAGAAACCGAGAATGTGCACTCAATTCACAGCAAGAAAAGGCTACTTTTAGGTTTCACTCAGGTGGCCCCTGGAGCAAGAACACCTGTTTGTGTGTCTATTTCTTTTCTATTTCTGTGTATATTGCACCGCTTTATCAGCATGGAAACCTGAGGACTTCAGCGCCCCACAGTGACCTCCTTCCTGTCATGCAACATAAGCCAGCAGCACACATTCTGCCTAAAGGTCTATAATAAGACATTCCACAGAGCTTCCACTATCTCAAACTGACACCAGCATCCCTTTAGCACGCATGGACTGTCGTACTTTTATCACAAGTCCTAAGAGATAATGTCACAACGTTGAGGAAAAAAAAATCACTGTCCATTTTCAGAGCCACAGTGTCCTGACCACAGACAAACAGGGCTGATCTTAGATCAAGGCAGAGATGAAGGTTTTCTAGGTTTATTCTGTAAAAGATCGTATTGCAGATAGATGCATATTGTCACTATTTAAACAAAATTTTGCATCTCCAAGAACATACTTTATTTTCACTGTACGTCAAAGTACATTATTCGTTCACTATGAAATTTACACGTAATATAAAAAAAAATGAAAATCAGAACAAGACATGCATGGTCTTCTCCAAAGAGTGAAGCTCTGTAACAAACAGGGACCCCTCAGAGCCTTCTACTCCTTCACAGAAAGATATAATCATTTCTATATAATATTTTTACTTCATTTCCATTTAACAGTACAATCAAACTTGTATTTACAATGTGCCTGTATTTTATACACAAAGTTTTTATTGAAAAGGACCAATAGAAATGATCTAATAACTCAGAAGAGATCCTATATATTAGATTATATTAACAAGGCCTTTTCCTTCTCTTGTAACAATTCTGAAGGTTCTGAACATGTAACACCACTGTCTCAGTCAGGCAAAAACCCCATGTCTATAAAACAATAACTTAAAAAAAAAAAAAAAGTATAATAAAAATGAACTAATTCTTATGCCCCCTACAAACATGAAGGGTGATCCAGGAATGTTCCGGAAGGAGAGTGTGATACAGGTAGAGAAGCCAGAAACGTAACAGATTAACCAGAAAACACCATCTGTGTCCTTGTCCTGTGGTCAACAGACATGATACAAACCTATCTTTCTGTGCCAATGTTTACACCTCCCTTTGGGAGAAACTATCCCAAATCTCATTCTATTAAAGGCACAGTTCAGGATTTTTGACTTGTGTGTCCTTTTTAAACACAAGTTACTAAAGGCAAGATGTTCAGATCATTTACTTTCATTCCTGCTGGCAGTACACTTGTCTTCTTTCTTTGCTACTTCCAGAGCTGTTGTACCCAGAGGAAAGCAGGATTGTTTACTTGAAGTGGAATTAGTTGCATAAGATGCACAGTGGCATAATGAATACCAAACCTTTTTTTTCTAATGAGAATGTAAATGTAACCTCATAACAGTGTGAAATGAATTAATGATTAATTATTGGCTGAACAACTTTCTAAGATTGATTACTAATAGACTGAATGACACTTAGAGAATTATTTACTACTATATGATCTGAGATTTTGAAATGAGCATTTTCCCATTAAAACGTCCTTTTATTTACTTCAACTGAATAGTTAAATTATTTACTTAAAAAAATAATGTAATTTATCCTTTTAAGAGTTGAGCAAATTCCTCATCACTATTAAATCCCAATCCCAAAATCCCAATACAGTTATTAGAGCTAGCATTCCAATATCTTCAATAGCTACTTTTATGGGACACAATCTTTCACATTGATGGGCAAAGAGTTTTCTTTCTTAGTGAAAATGAAGTGTTAACCTGTCTATGTGGTCGTGTTACATATATTAGTATCATGAGAGAAAAAAGCAGTATGCACCATGATTGAAACTGCATTTCTCCACAGACATGGACTCATAAAAACATGAGTGTCCATAGTGCAATTTAAAGGTGACCTAAGCTTATATTTAAAATTATTTGCACCAATCTGATGAGTCCAGGAACACGAGTGAATTCACAAAAAATAAAAAATTATAAAAAAAAAAATCTGCTCCTAAAACCTATCAAAAGCACAGTGTAAAAAGCTATGACATACTGCATTAGGGAATACTGGCTATGCATGACAACTTCTCACTCAAGCATGCACCCAAAGTAAATTGGACTTGTGTGTCATCTGAGTGCTGCATCTGCATCTTTAATTCTTCACTAACACATTGACATTCCTCTCTCACAAGTCATGAATGTTTCACAAGCCTAACTCAGCAAAACTGAGTGCAAACAGATTTACATTTTCACTATACATTAAAGACCTAAATCACATAAAGTGAACTGGCACACCCTCGAAACAAATAAAAATACATCCAAATAAACCAAAGGATGTTTTTTCAGGACTGGACAAATATTTATATTCTTTGTAATAGCATGATGTAATTGAAGACAAATGATCAAATTTTAAATGAAACTTAATAGTGGCAAATAACTGCTACCCTAAACCTGAAATGCATCAGTAAGAATAATGCTTTAATTCAGTGACTATGTTTTTCTTGCTTTATTAGACTATGAAAATATTTACATGGAGGAAAATAGCAAAACAAAAAAAATCTATCTGCATAAAGGTCAAAAAACTTGGAATAGATCTGGCAAACCATTGCAAACACCACATATAAAAGATAAAGCTGAAACTGTAAAGTAGCCATGGTCTGAGCAAATGTTAAAAGGTCAACCAGCAGAATAGCAGAAAGTTTAATGGGAATAGAATGCAAATGTTTCCTCTGCACTCAGAGGAATACTTGCAAATGAAATGTAATGTTTACATAAAAAATACCTTAGAGACGTTCCATTTCACAAGCCACTACTAATGGACACTTATTAGACAACAAGCTATTAACAAACGACAGAGGAACAAACTGAAACACTGGGAATTTGACAAACGTTAGGAAAATCTGAACGTTTGGCTTTTGGTACAACATTGTTATTAGAACACATCTACTGAACCTGGTAATGCGTGTTTATTTTTTGGTAAATATATATATATATATATATATATATATATATATATATATATATATATATATATGACAAATTATATTTTTAACACTATGCAGGAGTTAGCCTAACATAGCTAACTTAATTTGGATTTGGAATTACAGTTATACGTTACCAAGACCCTGAACTGGATAAGCCGTTACAGACAATGAGTGAATGAGCGAATTAATTAATTATTCATTACACACAAATATTTGCACACCTAACATATCATTTTTAGTCTTTGTAAAGAATATAAAACAAATTAGTGCTACATTCAAAAACAAAAAGATTCCAATCAAATCATATGAATATCAGAAACCTTGTATTTCCACAATTTTAAATCTAGATGTTTATTGAGGATTTCATGGGAAAAAAACTAATTGGCTATAGATTTTGTCAAATTAATAATAAAATCACAACCTGCCCATTCCCACGGCATAGTAACCCACTTTCGCTTAGGCCTTGGGAAAAAAGGCCATAGTAGTAAAGTGGGTGATCCATCTATCAGGACGTTTGAGTGATTGGAAAATGAGCCTATGCAAAATTGATCAGTACAGCTGTGTAATGTTCAACTTTAATGACCAATTCAATTCTTACTACTGCTCTCAATTCAGAGAACACGGGAGTGCATCAAAGGCTGCGCTGCACTTTTCACTTAAATGCATCCTAGAGAGTCACAAATGAAGCTATAAATATTGAGAAAATTAATACATGCAGAGGATATTTAAATTTTTAAATCAACAAATCATCACATAAAATTATACACAGAAATGAAGTACAGTCATTTTAATGATGCAAACCTATGGTCCTCACAGAGTGTACTGTAAAAGGTCAATAGCCAAATGAGATCAATTTTCCATTACAAGAACCAACCCACTGAATCTCCACAGCATATTTTAACGATTCAGACTAACAATAAACATTAAGTGATACTGACACCATTTTTCTGTCCGACATGTTTGTTATCCATACATATTAACAAGTCCTCGGGCCTACTCTCTGTTTTCCTTTTTCTGCAAGCAATGTTTGGACTCTTGCCACTTTCTAAATTTATTCTCCATCTCTCAAAAGAATGCACCTGCACTGAGAAGACGGCTTTATCTCTGAGTGTGTGATTTGATGGGACAGCTTGGTGGCTATTTCACATGGGAGTGGAAGTGCCTGAGAAATCCGCTTTCTTCCACCCCACTGCCAGCACAGAACTGTCAAACTAACACTGGTCATTAGTGGCCTAGATTTCAAACCACTGCTCTTTTTCGGGGTTGGGGGGGGGGGGGGGGGGGGGGCTTTTTATTCAAACTAAATGAAACTTCATAAACCTGCAGAGACCTGCAGTCTGTGGACCAGTGGGTGTCTATAAATTATGACAACTGTGAACTCAGAATATGTTCCCACACAACTACTGCAAACACTGGCCATGTTTCTACTGAAGTCTAGGACACAGGGAAACCTATCTGTGTTTTAAAGAATTTGACCGATTTTTCAAAATTTCAGTGTAATGAAATATAATTAACCCTTGAAAGCCTGACTCATGAAATAATAATACAATATTTTTTTTTTACATCACACATTACGTGGCCTTTTAAATAAAAATCTTAATGTTGTTCATTTTTTCATTTTGGATCTTATAATTTCTGAATGCATCATATTTAGGCAATTAACAATACATTTTTCTTTCATTTGTCTTTCATTTAGTTCACTGCATCAGTTAAAACTCTTCTCCAGACTTTTTTACAATATTTTCTTAATTTTGATTGATTTCAATTCATTTTGTTCTACAGAACTTCTCAGGAAAACATAACATTGAGCCGATGAGAAACACTGCTCCAGAAGTCCTTGACCCATGAGCACTCCTCTCTCTGACCTTTTTACATTTCATACACTGGTGGCAATACAAACACCAAAACCACAAAGGCTCTTTTTTGTTCATCTGCACAACTGTTGTTTCCACATTTAGAGAAACTACAGTTGTTTCTGTTACCGTCTGAACCTTGACTTGAGGTATGAGGTCATTCTAGAGCCCTCCCACACTCCTCTGTATCATCATCTTCTTCCTCTGAATACGTCTCACAAAATCTATGCCGACAACTGAGAGAACAAAGTTTGCACACAATGGCTTTTGGGAAACTAAAAATACATTTTATTTTCATAAAAATAATTATTAAAATTGTTTAATGTGTTTTGCTGCTGTAAAGAACTGTATTTTTTTTCTGAATATGTCTTATTATGAATTAGCATTTGACAGGTAGGATACACTACATCTATGAAATGGAACAAAAATGCTTAATTTTACTACAAGTAACATCATACAGATCACACCTGGTATTACTTCGGTTTATCAGAAAAGTAGCCTTGAGATTTTCTCCTCTGTTTTCACGAAGATAGCAACCATTTTGTAATGGTTTGGTAAATGCATGGAAATGCTTCCACTTCATTCATAGTTCAGTAGAGAACTCAGAACACTGCCCCAAAAGAATGTGAGTTTGTTGTTGGTATTTCTCTACATTAGATGATGAAAGAGCCACCTCCAAAGATCATGTATCATATTTGATATATTTGGCTTTAAATGGTTAAGGGATAAAATTGTCAGAGCAGGCTGATGTGATGACTCTATGGTATAGAGAAACTGAGTCTGAATATTTCACAGTGGTGATGACAGGAACCAGAGCGTTAAATACCACTTAAACCACTTACATGAAAAGGTTACCATTATGCAACTGGATGCCTGAGATTATTTTATGATAGTTTCGTGAGAACAATTTGGTATGACCTTATACATGTTTAATCTATATAAGCCTCCCAATTTTTGAGGGGGGGTTTGTTTTTTTTCCCCGAGATAGAACACTGTTTTGCTATGTATTACAAATCCAAACTCAGCCCACTGATGGTTCTGTACAATAAATAAAATGGCAGTTTTGCTGTGGCATCGTGACCCCTGGTTGCTTGTCACCACAACCATAAAGAAATGCTCCATTTCACATTAAACACCTCTGAATGAACTACACAGAAATCATGGAAAAACGAGTGGAATACTTTTTCAATTGTGATGCTAGCATTATTACGATGCTTTGAAGCAACGCTTTTAATCTTTGTGTCTGTCCTTTAGCCATTTCATCATCACTGTCTAAGCGCTGAGTGTAATCCTTGTCTTTCCACGTCCTGTCATTATCACATTTCACTTTCAAACCCCCGTTACAGCTCTGAGGTGCTTGTTGGGATTGTGGCTATAAGATAGTGTTGAAGCTGCTGCTTTTCTTTGAAAATAATTAAAATTCTACACACAAGACTTTATGTAACATCCTCTGAAGTCTCTCATTGACTGTTCTCACAGTTCATTACTGTACTGGCTCTACATGATGATGCAGTTTCAGTGCCACTTCAAACCCATCCTGATCATCAACAAATGATTCAAATTGAGCAGGGAGCCCACTTTCCATAAAAGAGAGAACACTAGCTTGCTGTAATTAGGCAGAGTGCACATATGGACAGTTGAGGTCTAGATTATTCCTCAGGCTTTGATTTCTTCACTGGGGGTAGGAATATAACAGCACTTTTCATGTTAACCAATGCTTGCAGCAAGGGAAAAAAAGCAAGCTTATTTTGTGTGTAATTCTTGTTTGGACTCACTTGCAGTTTTAACTGCAGTGGTTCTTTACACTACCAAACATGGCTTGTAATAGTACTGTAACCATTTCTGGTGCTTTATAGAACTAAAGGAACGATTGAACCAGACACAGATGCATTTGAGATGTTCTTTAAATCTTCACAATCCTAAGGAACCACTGAGGAGGCGTATAAAAGGGCGTGCTACTTTTTGAAATGGAATTAATTCAAATTCACATTGACATCTGCCTGAGCCCCTACAGGAAAAGCCCCATGCTGTACTAAAAAGAGGGATCGGACTGGTAACAAAAAAAACACACACAGGTGTTCTATAAAAGACTAAACAAAAACATAGGCCTACAAACACTGAAAATGTTCATTGTTCTACAGACCCATGATGGAATATTTTTGGGTGGACATTTTTTTAAAGGCAGTACAGTTCATTATTATTCACTTTCATAAATAAACAAACACCGAGCCTCCATTTTATTTCACGTGTTGTCTTAATCCAACAGGTCTTGCTTTAGAGGGAGAGAGAGAGAGAGTCTTAAGCAACGAGTTCAAATAATAAAAAAAAAATATCAGAAACTAATGCTACATCCACGGGATCCTCCAACAGGAATGGACTAAATGACCGAACGTCCCTGTTGCTTCTGTAACTCCAGGTGGTCCCACGCTGATTTGGACTGGACACTGAAACGTCCACAATCATCAGACTCAAGTGACAGAAAACGACAAATTAGGCTCAAGGAAAGTCTCGACGTTAATCTGCACCGTTCCTGACCGTAACGCCACCACAGTACGCGTTCTTGCCCAGCTTCAGAGCTCTCCATGCCCCGTTTCACCGCGTTTTTACCGCCTGTGGACGCGTGAGCTGTCGAATAAACAGTCAACACGTAGCCCAGCTCTACACCCAGCAGCACTCACCTCCCATTTTCGCTCCACGCGACGGACAACAAGCGCGTGTCCGAGTCCGGTGTCCACGACGGCCCGGAGATCCGAGGCGGCTGATGAGAAGCCGTTTTCTCCGTGTGGTGTCGCCTGCTGTGGTGAGTCACGGTCAATCTTGAGGTCCCATCTGCGCGAGCTCAGGCGCTACATCCCCCTCAATGCGGCATCAGCGCCGCGCAGATTCCTCCTCAGCCGTTGCTGTAGCAACAAGAGCGAGAGAGACAGACAGAGAGAGAGAGAGAGAGAGAGAGAGAGAGAGACCGACCGACACTGAGGGTGAGACCAACCCAGAGACGGTTACGACCACTGCACAAGCAGGCGTTCAGAGTTCAGCACACAACAGACCAGCACTGGCCCACTGCCGGGCTTTTCCCTGCTCTTATCTCTTCGAAAAGAGGGAGTAGGAGAACTGCCTCTGAACTTTGGTTTAAGTGATTTTTTTTACACGGAAGTCCGTTTCATTTAATTACGACGTTGCCAACTCATAATGAGAAACCGTCTCATAATTAGTACCATATTTTAATAACAGCATCTCAAAATTGTAATATCTATCATAACGAATAAGGCATCTCATAGTGATTACTTGGTATCTCATAAAAATGACGTAGTATTTCTTTATGTCCTAGTATCTCATTGTAATGACTTACCTCATAATGACTTAGTATCTCATAGCAATGATAGGCGCCTCTCACAGCGATAATTTAATATCTCATAGGTTTAAAGATGCTTTAGTCATTCATAGTAATGATTTAGTTACCTCATGATAATGACTAATATCTCATAATCATGAATTAGTATCTCATAACAATGACTTATAGCTCATGATGACTTGATATCTCATAATATCTTAGCTTCTCATAATAATTACTTACATCTCATGATGACCTGGTATCTCATAATATCTTAGCTTCTCTAAACAATGACCTATATCTCATGATGATTTGTTATCTCATAATATCTTAGCTTCTTATAACAATGACTTATATTTTATGATGACTTGATATCTCATAATACCTTAGCTTCTCATAAAAATGACCTATATCTCACGATGACTTGATATCTCATAATATCTTGGCTTCTTATAACAATGACTTATATTTTATGATGACTTGATATGTCATAATACCTTAGCTTCTCATAAAAATGATCTATATCTCATGATGACTTGATATCTCATAATATCTTAGCTTCTCATAGAAATGACCTATATCTCATGATGACTTGATATGTCATAATATCTTAGCTTCTCATAACAATAACTTAGTATATTATGATGTTAAGATAAGTGATAAGGAGAGGGTTGTGGGTGGTATAATATTTTCCATAATATATAAATTCTCTCTCTCTCTCTGTTGTTTAAGGGGTTTTGATGTGTTTATGGTTGTTGTTTACAGTTATTTGTATGTAATGTGATATATTTGTGTTAATTACAGTCATGTTGTTTTATGTACCCTCTGGTCATCCTCCTCAGTGGGCGGTTGAAAGTAAGCTTTGGGTCAATATGCACATAGAGCTGGTCAATGCTGTTAAGTGTGGTTAAAACATTAAAGCGCCAGTATAGTGGTAAACCTACTGCCTCCCCTATAACCTCTGTTACGAGTAACCTTTTTAAAATTAATATTTATTAAATCACTACTCACTGGCAGCACCATGGCTCACTGGTAGGAAAGGATGCTGCAGGGGCACAGGTCATATTGGGAAGTGTTTCTTCATGTTTCCACTCCCACACAGTTTTTTCTGGATCAGAAAGCCATGACACTGCCACAATACACTCATTTAGTAAGTGATAATCATGAGAAAAAAGTGGCCAAGCATGAATATTACCTAATGCCCTAACTACTCGGCTGGCTGTGGGCTCATCCCGGTTCAGGTCCCTGGATCCCCACAGGAGCCACTGGCAAGTAGTGGTAGCCCTGGAAGCTAAAGAAAAAAAAATTATGTTCATACTAGGGATGGGGCCCTAGTGGTGGCACAACAGGTGTCACTGTCACACAGCTCCAGGGACTTGGAGGTTGTGGATTGGAGTCCCGCGGGTGACTTGCCGGGTGAGTTGGCGTGTTCTCCCCGCGTGCGCATGGGTTTCCTCCGGGTACTCTGGTTTCCTCCCACAGTCCAAAAAACACACATTGGTAGATGTATCGGTGACTCAAAAAAAAAAAAGTGTCCCTAGGTGTCCCTTCAGGGTGTGGTCCTACCTTGTGCCCAGTGATTCCGGCTAGGCTCTGGACCCACCATGACCCTGAGCTGGATGAGCGGTTACAGACAATGAATGGTAGGGAAGGAACTATTCAATGTCATACCGTTTGTACTATGTTTCAGTAGCTGATGGAACCAGAGTTGGCTGATTTGCCAAGAAAGATGTGACTTATGAGCCTGGAGGATTTGCTGGTCAAATGATCAAATTTTCCTTGTCCTGCAGCATATAGAGCAAGACTTTGCAGTGATTAAAGCATACAACGTCCGTCGGCACCTCTATATATGCAACCTCCAGTGAAATATCAGTTCTTCTGCCACCTGCTCAGAGGGCCCAGCATGGTGATGTGCAGCAGTGGCCCATGCTGCAGAATATTTCACAGGTGCAGAACTTCCTGAGCCTAACTTTGGTCTTCAACATCTTTCCACACCTTCACTGCCTCACTGAGAAGGGTGCGGTTTAATTGGACAGGAGCCACATCTTCCAAATGCTCCCACATCAGCTTTCCAAGG
Source organism: Hoplias malabaricus (assembly GCF_029633855.1). Classification (NCBI taxonomy): domain Eukaryota; kingdom Metazoa; phylum Chordata; class Actinopteri; order Characiformes; family Erythrinidae; genus Hoplias; species Hoplias malabaricus. The sequence goes on along the minus strand of NC_089802.1, from coordinate 44,148,761 downwards.
CTGTTCCTTTTGTAGGCAAAAAGCTCTGACATGAATTATGAACTTCAAGGAGCCATAGGGTCAGATAGTTAAGTTGATCCCTACATTCCAAGAGTAAATGCCAATTTATTCTTCTGTGTTGAATTAAAGCAGAGTCTGTGCTGCAGCCTGTGAGCGTGGTCTATGCCTTTATACTTGTCCTACTTGTATACTGGTGTGTATGCATTACTCTGCAGTTTTACCCAGGAAGGAAATCTTGGTAGGATGGTGAAGAAGAGTTCATTTTTCTGTCATGTGGCTATCTCTCCTCAGCTTCATCCATGTTAATCCAACCAAGAAGCAATCACAGTTTTTGCTGTCTGTGTTGCCACGACATGCTTGTCAGGCTACGGCATAGGGTATATGGCTATACTGTATCTACACTGTACTTACAGCTTAGATTGGACACAGAAGCATACATTGGCTTTAACAGGTCACCGTTCAGCATAGTACTCTTCAAAATAAACCTGCTGCAAAGTTTTTTTTTAGCATTATGGTTCCATAATGATTGGTGATTCGATCTTAAGGTTGTTTTTACATTGTATATTTAAACATTTTAGTATAAATTATTCTTTATGGAACCAAAAGTGGTTATTCTATGGCATCATTCAAAAAACCTTTGGTGGCGCTGTCCTCCACTGTAAGCTGACGCACTTTTCCACTGCCCAAGCCTCAAAGAGGGCTGCCAAGAATATGAACTCTGATAAGGGAAAACTAAAGAGACAGAGGTAAATGTCATCGAAGCTGTTGTCGACCATGAGTCTCTATGCCCCTTCAGCACTGAGAAGCTTTGCTGTGTCCAGGCAGTGGACAGAGAGCTGGGCCTTTGTACTGGGCTGGATAAGGAAGGCCAGAATGGACTGAGGTGATGCATCATGGGCTGACCCTGAAAGCCTAACGGTCCCACTGGGACAGTTTACTGGAGCATGATGAACTATTGTATTGCAGCTGGGAGGCGGCAACACCCAGTAGGTCAGCGTATCAGTTGATTGTTCTGTGCAGATTATGGAACTAGGTGTTGTGCACTCTAAATGTTACCATGGGTGTGGGACATTTTGGGGACACAAAGATCCTCTGTCAGCTCCACCAGCAGTTCTACTGGCACAGGTGTTGCCTGGATATATACCTGTGTGTGACGCTGAGCTTTGTGACGTACCTCACCTGGGCCCTTCTGCAGATCTTCTGCTCCTGTGTGTCCATAGAGTTGGTTACAATAGATATTTTGGGGACATTGCCTGTACCTAAGACCAAGAACCTGTACATGTGTTCATGGCATTACTCCACCCCCATATTAATGTGTTGGTGAAGCTGTTCAAATGAACCCTCACTTCTCAACTGGATTTCATCACTAGCTTTCATCAGCAAAACTGGGATTGGCACCACCTCTTGTTGCTGTGAGTATGCCGGATGACACATGCACGGAGATCAAAGGCTTCACACTGGAGTTGCTGATGCAGGGGCAGGAACTACTGAAGGTGACCAACTTAATGTTGGGTGAGACGCCTGATGCCTTAGACTGTGGTCCATCTAGCTCACCCCATGCTCTGTGGATTTGCTGTTGTATTGTGTGGAGTGCAAGTATGGCGTAATGTTGATTTTGTGACGCACCATCCTCCTTCAAGACTGCTTGGTTTTACTTATCATTAAGCAGAAATCTGAGCGAGTTATAAAATGTCATCAGATGAAACTTCGTCTCAGAATGCTACAATGCACTTTTTCAGCTAGCAGAAGCAGGCTTCCAAAATCTTGTGAGCACCCTGTACCCTCAATGAAAAGACAACAAATGGATCTCTCATTCAAAGCTTAGAATAATAAACCGAAGGTCTTCTATTTTGAGCATATTTTAAAAAGAAGCAATTCAGTGGAAAGATGCAAAACAAATTTACCTTCTATTTGAAAAAGCTTAACGTAAAACATGGTGCCTTAAGGCTCATTTGTGTCTACTCCAGGACATCCATTTCTTTTTCTATGTACAGCCTGAGTCCCTCAGCAATGTATATGTGATCATGAACTGAAATTGTAGTACATTACAATACTATATATATATTATTACTATCAGAATAATCAGTGAACATATTAAATGTGTCTCGAATTAAACAGGATTAGAATTTAGCCTCTACCTTTCTGCAAAAGCACATAAAGTCACCCACTCAGACCAGCAGATGGTGCTCTGGTTAAAAATGTACATGCATCTCTGTCAGCCACATGCTGCCCAAGAAGAGTAAGAAAACCCACTTGAATAGCAGAAGCAAATGACAGGCAATCGTCCTGAAAACAAAAGGCGTGTCATTCACACCTGTCAGTGCAATTTGGTTTTTAGGAAATACCCACTTATTTCAGGTGGATTGTAAATATACTTAAAGACAAGTCAAATTTATTTGGAGACAAACTGATGGTGTCACAAAACAACTTAACAAAAGAAACAAAAGAATAAAAGATAGAATAACCCCAAGTGAGCAAGGAGAGAGGAAAAACTCCCTTGAAACTGAAGGAAGAAACATGGGGGAACCAAGACAAGGGGACTCTTCCCCCTCTGGTCAAACTATTTATAATAAATAGAGTTTAGTAGAAAAGTGCAAGTAGAAGCAGCCTTGGAGTCAGTATTATTAGTGAAGGAATTTATTAAAGGTCTGTGCTAAATCAGAAAGTGTTGGTGCATTGGGATGACAGATGCCACAGATAGGAAATGTGGCAAAAGTGAAGTGCAGTGTAAGTGTGTAATGTACCATGTAGAGAAGCTATGAATGAAGATAAATGGATAGCTGATCCTAGACAGGAGACCCAAACCGTCAGCCATCGTTAACTCGGAATAGACTAGAGAAAATGCATTAGTTATTATTGGATTTATGGAGTAGAGGAATTATGAGCATTGTCAGAGTGTGACTTGGGACCTTGGTAAATCTAACTATAACAACCTAACTAAAAGGAAGGTAGAAGGTAACCCAGACACACGAGCACCCTGAAACATCGCATCCCCCACTCCACTGTCATCAAATCTGAGTGATTGTGATCCACGCGAGTGGTGGAACAACAATAACAGCAACAACAACATATCAGTTTACCATAATTCCCTATGTCCACAAACCCCAGGGTCTAATGCCAACAAGGTTAGTTATTAAAAATGGCACTTAACAAGCATGTTTTCAACCTCGACCTTAAAGATTGACACTGGTACATAACTGGCTATAAAATCAATTACCATCAGCAGCAGTAGGGTTTGCTAAATTGAGAACTCAAATCACGACCCAATGCGATGGCGCCCTCTTCTGGTAATGTTCATTTAATAATTAAAGCTTTTTTGGACAGGATTTTTCATTTATTGTAAACTTGGAAGACATTTAAATAGATTCAAATAAACTCTTAATATAGTCACAAAGACATCTACTCTCTTCATTCCGAGATTATTATTACATGCAAAGGCTTATTAATCCATAACTACATGAGAAAGAATGTAAATTGACTGTTATTCTTAAGTTATAGCAATGGTGTGAAGAAACATTAGATATGCACTAAGTGCCCCTACTCCTCGTACCCTTTTGACACACACTTTGAGAGGATGCTGAGATCCAGGAACGAAGAAGGAAATCTTGGAAAGCATCTGGATAGATGAAGCTAAATTGGGATTTCATCCATTTTTATAATTTGTTCATAATTCGACAATTAACAAAGTCAGACAGTGTGGTTTGGTGTGAAATGCTCTATTTAAGTAAAACCCATCAAGCCGAACAGAGATCTATTACAGGTGTTATCCGATGTCTGAGATACGCTATATTGCCAAACGTATTTGCTGCTTTGCCTACGCACACACATGAACTTGAGTGACATCTCATTCTTAATAGATAGGTTTTAATATGGTATCAGCCCATCCATTGCAGCTATAACAGCTTCAACTTTTCCATTTGGATGCACATTTGTGAGGTCAGACACTGATGTTAGACAAGACCTGGCTCTCAGTCTCCGCTCTATTTCATCCCAGAGGTGTTCTATCGGGTGGAGGTGTGGACTCTGTGCAGGACGGTCAAGTTCTTCCACACCAAACTCACTCATCCATGTCTTTATGGACCTTGCTTTGTGCACTGGTGCACAGTCATGTTGGAACAGGAAGGGGATGTCCCCAAACTGTTCCCACAAAGTTGGGAGCATGAAACAGAACAAAATCGCTTTGTATGCTGAAGCATTAAGAGTTCTTTCACTGAACTAAGGGGCTGAGCCCAAATCCTGAAAAACAACCCCACACCATACTTCTCTTACCACTTGAGTTTTCTCACACTGTACAATTCCGAATATGATACTGTGCTGCCCATTATAATAAACACTACTACCCTCACATCTATGCACATATAATGCACCTGCATTATTACGTTATATGTATTGCTGCCATTTATCTCACTCCATATTGACTGCCATGTGTTGTCTGCTGCCTGAGATTTATTTATAATTACTACTTTCGCACTCTAACTCTTGCAGTACCTCTCGCTCCTAGTGTGCCCAGGACATATCTTTTATCTTTTGATCTGCAGGTACATGCTCTGGTAGAACTGTCTGTCACATGCAAATTATTAGTTGACTTTACCCTATCAAGCTAAAAGCTAGTCCAAATTTCATCCATTTTTAGTTTGTTTCCCTTTACTGCAGTAAAATATTTCATTAAAAACTCGATACCATTCAAGTAGAACTGCAGTAGTGAGGTCAGTTACTGCTGATAGACTATTATTTATTGAGCAAACATGGCACTCCAAGTCATCCCAAATATAGTGGATGGAGCTTTATCACTCCAGAAAATGCAGTTTAGACTGTTCCGCGGCCAAGTACTGGTGGATTTTATGCCTCTCTAAATGGATCTTAAGCTTACGTGCAGCTGCCCCAGTATGTTCCATTCAAGTTCATGCAGCAGTTCTATAGTAGATTTTAAAAGCTGAGCTTCTGTGTCCACAATTGAAGCACCATAAACTAATTAAAAGGAATGTCTATTTGTTATTTTCTGCACTGTATTCTGTATGAATAAGAACATAAACACATCTTGCATTTATTTTCAAGACATTTTGAAAAATGCCAGATACGACCAGTGATGTGAAGTGAAGTCTTATGGGCAGAGTTGGGTAGTTACATTAACCCTACATGTACTTATGTACTATTTTGATAGATTTATACTTATTTACTTTTTACACTATATTTGTAGACATTAACCTTTAGTCACAGACTCATTTTAGCACTGTTTTGACAGCATCTGTAGTGCTGTGATTGCTGACCCTAGCTTTGAGCTTTTAGTTTTTAATATTTTATACCAAGCGTGCAACTGATATAGGTAAAAGAGATGCACACACTTCAGTTCTGATGCTGGATGTGTTAAGTTTCACTGCAGTTCTTTAGGTTTCCCAGAACTTAAAGGGGAATTTTACATAGATTTTCCAATTTTGCTGCATTATTTACTCACTTAAACTCATTCTGACTAGTTTCATGTGAAATGGGACAGTTTGAGAAACTTTCAGTCTCATTTCTTTAGAAAATTGATGATAGGAACCAGAGGTTGGATTGAGTACAGCACAAACACCTTTTTATTTACGTTCAAAAACACCAAGATTTTTAAATGTAATGCTGATGTTGTTAATAAATTTTAAATTTGGTTATGAGTAAGCCACCAGGCAGAGAATTCTAGGCATAGACTTGGTTCCCATCAACCCCACTGTTAAACTTTGTGTAAGTCTCCCTAGAATGGTAGATGTCAGAAGTAACGAGAATGAATAAATCTGTTTATGAAGTAACCATTTAATAAGGCAGATATTTAGAAAATTGGGCTTTACCGAAGGGTATTTTGAGCCGTTGCTTTGTCATTCACATCACTTTGTTGTTGTTGTTGCTGATGTAAAATAATTTTATCTTGATTTAATATATTGCATGATGTTAAATCCTTTTAACTGTGTATGAATCCATGCTATCTTTGCACTCCTCTGTCTGGGGTATTTTCGAGAAAGTTTACCTCAAGCTTTTTTTTCTGTTTGAACAGGAAGCCGCTCTCTCTCTCTCTCTCTCTCTCTCTGTCAGTCGAGGCTGCTGCTCATCTGAATGCTGTTAGTCAGGCATTCTGAGGGAAACATTTAACTAACAAATAGTTCTTTTAGACCCAGCGAGGCTGGTGGTTTTATGTGTTCACTTCTTCCCGCGCTTTTTTCAGCTTTGGTGAACTCTAGGCGTCCGTATCTCAGAGTGTTTGTGAAGAGTGGGATTGAAAGTGATCCATAAATGAATAACTATGAATATTGTGATGCCGCGTTCACTGCGGGGAACGGTGAAGACGAGCTGGACTTTCCTTTTCCTCTTTTTACATACCCCCACACTGGAAATGATCTTCCGCAAGATGACCAAGGTCAGTTAATGGACTTTAGTTACTCCCCAGAGGCCAGTTTGTCAGTTGGTTTGAACAGGTTTGGGGCTCAGGGTTTGTTATTCAGTGTGTCCGTCTTCTCCTTGGGCGAATTCCGGTGTTTTCGTATTCTACAGTCTTTTTTTAATCAATGTATTGGCCTGTTGTTTAGTTTGTTATCAAAAGAGATTTTATATATTACAATACCCCCCAAAGACCAGCATAATAATTTTTGAGTGATGACATGTTTTAATTTAGAGGAAGACAAGCCTTGAAAGCCCTTAAGGCATATTAATATATGCTATATTTAAATAATTTAATTCCAAAATGCCATATAAACACTTGTAAGATATTATTATTATTATTTTTATTAGTAGTAGTAGTAGTATATTTGTTTTGAGTTCAAAGAAGTATAACAGCTTGTGGATTAGGGACACCGTTTATATCTCTCAAATAAAGGGAGTATTAATTATAATAAGATATAATAAGTCTTTCACTTATAAAAACAACTCCCAACAATGTACATCATAAGAGAAATTAACACTTTTAAAAGTGGCCTATAATGCATTTTGAAACATAATTTTTAATATATCACTCTGACAATTTAAAGAACCATTACATTTGCTAAAGACACCTTAAAAAACTTTTATTTTTAAGGGTGTTCTTCAACCACGACAGCTCAAGGAGCCATGAATAACTGATCCTATACAAGGATCAGTGCTTCTTTCCAGTGATGCAAGTCCTGTTTAATGTTTCTTTAAAATGTATTTAAAAATATATAAATACAATTTTTTAAAACATACATCACCAAAAAGCATTTTGCTATTGATGCTGCTGAATCGTTATTTTTCTTATTGCTTTTATTATTAGCAGTTGATAGGATAAAGTCATCTGTATTCCTAAAAGAGTTTAGTTGCTAAAATTTAAGAGTTTCCATGCTAAAATAGTTTGCTCTTAGTTTTATTTTTTAACTGTTTAAAAAGACATCCAAAATATGCTTATTATTTTGTCCACAGATGACGATCTGTCCTCAGCTTGTCCCAGTGCAGCTCATCTTCTATACAGTGAATTATCTCTCAGTCAACAGTCCTACCATCAGCCAACTTCTGAAGACGCCCTCCCTTGTCATGAGACAGATTTAAGGGACCTTCTTGGCCACTCACTCCCGCTGCACTCTGGAGCTGCTCCTACCCAGAGTCCCAGGATTGAGATCACATGCCCTGATCTGCACCATCACCACCGCGATCATGTCCAGACAGCTCCAGTCGACATCAACCGGCGACTGACTGTTCCTCTATACCAGAGCACTGTTTACAGGGAGAACCTGGTGAGTCCTGCCAGCAGTAACTCTTCTACCAGCTGGCAGTCAGAGGCCTGCTCCCCCGTGCCCTCTCCGTCTGTTTCACCCAGTGGCGGCGGTGGCCTTACCACGGTGACGGTGGCTGAGCTTTGTCCGAGACTCCAGGCCATCCATGCATCTGGATCACCTCGGACATCACCAACAACATCTCCACGTACCAGCATCACAGAGGAGACGTTCCTCAACTTCAGACAACCTTCTTCGCGGCCAGGTTCACGCTCAACGTCTCCACAGGGCAAACGCACCTATGAGCAGTACCAGAACCCCAGCCATGTGCTCCCGCGCTCCAGAAGTCCTTCACCCCATGCCGGGAAAGAAGAGCCTCCAGAGCTGTATAGACCTCCGACCAACATGGAAGAGTTTGTTGACAGCCTCAACAAAAACCTCACCAAACCAGTCCCCACCAAGATTGTACGACCCAATCCAGGCTACCCCATCTACAGTCAAACAGAGCATGCCTTCTTCCCCACTGCTCAAGAAGTTAAGACAGAACCCATCTTGGAGACCCTCTATACCATGCCAAACCTCGGCTGGTCCAATCAGCTGCCATCAGGGATGTGCAGGTAAATCGTCTTATATGGTGGCGGCTCCATTTGACTGCGTAAATATTAATAGTTACAATCAACTTATAATTAAATTAGACTGTTGCTAATATCCAATATTTTTTTGTAAACACATCTGCCCAAAGCCACATTAGTGATAAAGGAAATCGTGAAAACATATATGTATTTCTGTAGGGTTACAAAGGCAATAAGGATACTAAAATGAAGATTTTTTAACAGTGAGGGCCTGCCCTTCCGGAATACGACTAGTATGTCATCAAATATCAGTTTGAAATATCTAGACATCCTGTATTATGTTTAGACAGTCATTTAGTCATCAAATATCTCTATGTTTCTGATATCACAACTGATCCATAAATGACCAAAAGTATGCACTTAATTTAAAAGTAGGACAAAAACAGTATATTTTAAATGAAAAAATAAATATTATTTTAAAAACGTATAGTATCTGTATTCCACTGCTGTGGTAGTTCCTCACATTTGTGTATTAAATAAGAGAAAACTAATGCGTACCAAAATATTTAAATTCCATTATTTTGGAATGAAATATTTTGTGATGCACTGAGTTAATTATTTCTTCAACTTTTATTATTGACTCATTTTTATTTTAATTAATAAATGTCATCAAATTAAATTTCATTCTATGCATGAGTATAACGTGCACTTGACAATGGTTTTCAACCCTAACATGCTTGTTAAGTTTGTATAGCTTTCACAGAGTACGTGATGGCGCCTCTCTGTTGTTTTTCAGTATGTCAGTACCAGCGCTGCATCCTCTGGAGTGGGCTCTGCCCAGCAGTGTTGAAGAGTATGAGCTGAGTATAGAGGTCCAGCCCAGACAGCACCACCGAGCCCAGTATGAGACGGAGGGCAGCAGAGGGGCAGTTAAAGCTGCTTCAGGAGGTCATCCTGTGGTTCAGGTACAGAAATGAATGTGTCTGTTGTGGGCAAGAGATAGTGCACTGTGGGGGTGGTGAATATGACATATCTTACTTTTGTGATAAATTACGTCAAAGACATGTTTATCTGAGTATATCGAGGAAATCATCAGTGCTCCTACAGCACTGAAAAGAAATGATTATAACACAGATACAGACCAAATATAGATGCTTAAAACAGCATCTAATGTATAGTACTGTCAGATACTGAATTATAACTAAAACTGGAAACTAAGACAAAGATACGTTTGTTCACAAAACATACATACAAATAAAATTAGTGCTGGAGTATCTTGAATTTTTCAATGAAATGACTATTATATTTTATTGTTTAGCACTGATAGTGTAAGGTTTCCTCATGTTTTTTTATGTTGTTGTGATTTACATCAGAGTTATTTTACATTTTGCATAAATGATTTAGCTTGTTTTAACAATTGTAATCACATATTCAGAAACAGGGGACACACTCTTTCAGTAGGTTTTCAGTCATGTAATATAACAGTCTTTTAAACAGCACTGTAGAGTTGGCAGTAAGTTAAACCCTTTTAAACTTTTAAACAAGGCACAAAGCTTTTTAACCATGGTTGGAATCGTTAACACCTGTGCGAATCTAATGCAAAATGTCTTAAGGGTCAGAAAAAAGGTTATGAGCTAATATAATAAACAAATCAAGAGAAATCATGAAATCCAGGCCTCTGAATCATAATTCATTTGAATATGAGACATTTTTTGGTGCTTTTTTGTTCATTCTAACTTGTTTGCATACCACAGAATACAGAAATATCATGTTTCATAACATTAGTCAAGTTTTCTGAATTTATACTTTTAGCTTTGTTGCCCACTGTATGAAGACTGTGTTTATGGGTTGGGATAATGGAGGTCAGTGAATTCCAAAGGTGCATGGACATACAGACGTAAAAGGTGGGGTGGGTGTTGAAAGAGTAAGATTTTGCAGATAACTAGATGGGTGAGAGAAGAGAACTTTGTTTGTGTGTATGTATTTGTGGTGGGTTACGTGTTCGCAGTGACAGTAACTCCTTGTTATCAAGTAAGCTGAGGTGTTCTCATTTATGGAAATGAAGCTTGATGTTGGTGCCCACACTATCACAGAACCCATTCCATTGTTTTACACTACTGCTTCAGTTTAAACCCTTACCCATACATTGACAGCCCTATAGTAACATGAATTCAGCCTTGTCGAGTTAACAATTTAAGATACTTGAAGCCACTTAAAATTAATGTAAAGGTTTTATGTACATAACTGCAATATGTTTTTGGTGAAAGCATGTAGTGACTTACGGATTGAGGAAAATGGTCGATTCTTAGATGCATCACAACTCTCTCTAGAACTATTCAGAATTGGTTCACATAATGTTATAAACAATATTGGTTTTGCATTGGTCTACTGTAAAATTATCTTATAGGTGACCGGATACTTTATCAGGAAGGATAAGGAAGGATGCGTCTGTGAAGCCTTGCTTGAAGGATGTAAAAATGTAGGATATTACTATGATTGAACATGCCCACAATTTCACAGAATTTAACCTACAATTACGTCAGTTACCACAAGGATCAACCCACATAGCAGCGTTCTCTGTTTGTCTAAGTTCCCAGAACATCAGGATTTACCTTTTCATTTAAAAATGAGCCATATTTCTGTTCAGCACGAGAGCCCAGGCGTACGGAGCAAGGAGCAGAAGCTATGTTTTTTAGCTGTTTTTGCTTGGTTCTCTTTCTTCTCTGGTCTCATTTTCCCCATACTTATTCAGTACTCTTATTCCTCTGCTCCCATTTTGTTTGTCCTGCTCTGTGTAAGCTCTTCTTTGTTCTGTGATTGGAGAAAATGAGATAAGGAGGCAGAACAGCTCTAAAGTCTCTGGACTCTATGCAATATGCCGTACAAAATCAGAACAACTTTTTTTTATCTCGTGTTTTCAGACTCAGGCAGACCACAAATCCGCTGATTGTTGGTGGGTATAGCCCCCAGATTCCCAAATTAATGTGCTCATGCACTGCACTGAACAGGTGATTTTTTTTTTCTCACAATATGTCCCCTGTAGCACTACAAACTTTATGCTACACTATACTCCATTCAAGTAAGCTAAAAAACAATAAAGAAAAGGAGATAATTATTTGACTACATCATGCAAACGTCAACCAGAACAGAGATGCCTAAATATTCCCACCTAACAGTGAAAATCCTTTGAGATGGCTTAAACAGAAAATCACAACAGTGGAGTAAATTGGTGGTACAAAGTGGTACTGTAACTAATATTGTCGCAAATATTTAAAGCAAATCAAACAAGAGAACTTGTGGCTTTGTATCAGTAACACTTCTGAAACGCTTGATGTCTTGAAACATTTCTCACCAGTGTAATAGCAGTAGAGGAGTGTTGGAGTTGTGTTGTAACATGTTTTTGTGTTACCTCCTCTCATCTATATATCGACATGTTTCCTGAAAATATAAATAGGCCTCTGTTGACACATGCCCTGTATAGTCAAATTTCAAACTGTTCATGCAGAACTGATCTACTAGAAATGCCAGTGTAAAATCAGCATTTAGTTCTCTTCAGGAATATTGTGTTTTGATGCTTTTTCTTTCCGTTAATATATCATTGTTTTATATATTGATGTAGGGCTGCACGATACTGGGAAAATATTACATTGCGATTATTTTGTTTTTCTGCGATTATATATTGCGATATTAAAAATGACAGAAATTTTTCTCAGAAGTCAATGATGGAAAATGTCATTTTATTAATAATACGTGTTTCGTAGTGTAATACGGGGCTCATCTGGAAATTATGAAGGTGTTGTTTAGAAGGGACACAGGAGCTTCAATATCACATTAGAGAATTAACATGAATGGGTCATTTAATTTTTTTTTCACCATTTTTCACAGCAACAAGCTGTGTATTCAAGGATGCTGTAAAATAAATGATACTGGGCAGGTATGTCGTGGTGAATGAGAATGAGCAGCAAAAAAGTTGTAAATTAAGCTGTATACAACTATTTAATATGAAAGCAAGCGTGGTGTTAGCTCTTTAGCACCACAGCTTTAGAACAGTGTGTATACACACGTGGTGTGCCTCTCATACTCGTTCTGTCAGACACGGGCTGTGTGGTCGTCTGTCTCTCTCTCTCCCTCTCTCTCTCTCTCTCTCCCTCTCTCTCTCTCTCTCTCCCTCTCTCTCTCTCTCTCTCACTCTCTCTCTCTCTCTCTCACTCTCTCCCCCATCACACACATGCTGTGTGCACACCCCTCTGCTGTGTCTAAGTCTGTCTTTCTTTTCTGCTTCTAAAGTAAGACAGTAAGACAATAAATGATGGAGATATGTAGAGCCAGCTTTGTCCTCACTGCTTGTGACATTGCATGCCCTGCGATGTGACAATCGCGCATGCGCACATCACAATAACGATGCATTAACAATATATCATTCAGCCCTGTATTGGGGTATTATGTTTGTGAAACACAAAACGTCATGTCAGATATGTAAAATGTGGAAGGCTTACTCTCTGTCTGTGCATTGTCTGTTAACTCATTGTTCCATTGTTTGCACAGTGCACTAGGGCAGCAACTGGGTAGAGTGCAACTGAACACAATCACAGCTAGAACAGCTGTGTGAATTACTTAATTAAGCGTTTCAACATCATTTCCTTGTCTTCTTGACCTAAAAGTTTCAGAATTTAATTTAGAAAATAAAAATGAATCATAATTTATACCACTGTCAGATTAGTGGTCGCCTTTACATAATTTCCCCAAGGTTCCATTCTTGTGAAATGTACATGTATGACCTGGCTACAGATGAAATGTGTATTTAACCTTACTCCAAATATTGTCATTCAGCTGAGACATGAGACAAGGCTAGAAATGAAGTAATGGAGGAATATGCTGTGATGTTCATATAGACTTATGTGGTTTCTATGGAATACTACTATCTATATAGAACAGTATGGATATTCAGGCCTCAGGGCGGCTACTACTACAATCGGTAACATTGTCATACATTGTCAGAAACCACAAAAGGAGGTCTGTCTGAGATGACTTACATAACAACTTGATGTGGTTTGTGGTGTGGGGCATAAGCCTCAATTACTTGTTTGAATAATAGCCTAATAATTAGCCTAATAAATCAGCACAGCAGAACTGTAAAAGGACACTTTGGAATCAAAGTACTGTAAATGGTCAAACACTTAAAACGTCAATGTTTCTTCTGAAAAAAAGGGGATTTAAATGGTATTCTGTTCTGGGTCTAGGTAAATAAACATGCTGTGAGGATTTGATGGTTTTCAGTTAAGTGCTGATGTTGTGTTCATTAGTTTTGGATCAAAAAATGCCCCTCCAACTCAGCCCAAAAGCACTGGATGGATAAATCATCACGGACCGATTGGTGTTGGGATTTATAACCCTTTAGCCCATGCTTGGAATTGAGCGTGGTGTCTAGATTTGGAACACTGCACTCCAAAGAGTTTGCAAACTTTAGAACACCTAGTGTTTTTAACAGTCAGTAACGGGGATATGTGCAATTTACTCCATCTTCATGTCTGACTGTTGTTGTGACTCAGTTGCATGGATACAGAGGGCGAGAAGCTCTGGCTCTGCAGGTCTTTATTGGCACGGCGGATGAGAGAGCAGTGAGACCACACGCCTTCTACCAGGTTCATCGCATCACTGGGAAAACCGTCACAACCAGCAGCCATGAGAAAATTATTAATGGAACCAAAGTTCTGGAGCTACCTTTGGAGCCCAAGGACAACATGCGAGCAATGTAAGATACTGGGCCACACACAACAATTTCTGTATTTGCTTTATCTTTTTCAAGGTGTTTAAGGCACTTTTTCTTGTACTAGTTCTATATCCATATATAAAATATGAAAATTGGGGCAATAATTTCCCCAGTAAAAGTTCATGTTGGAATTTAGTGTTTCTCTTGCTTTTAAACATTTGATCAATCCTTTCTTATTTATTTGGACAGATATCATGTTGGGCTTGTTACAAATTTAGAGGTTGCTTGTATTGTGCTGTTCTTGTATGTTTATTTGTTCGTTTTGATTATTTTACAATCCCCATTAGCTGCTACCTCAGTACCTTCCTCGGCAAAAACACATGAAAATGAAAAGTAACATAGTAGAAGAACAATTTGAAATATAACAGGTGAAAGAATATATAAAATACATAAATTATAAATGTGATTTGAAAACAAAAACCTCAGTGCAGAAAAGGCCTTTTGCACTGCGGTATTGTTCCAGCTTTCAAGAACCTATTTATGTAACTGAGCTTTATATTTGTTAGATAATGATAGTATTTTTAAAATAATTTTATTTATTATGATAGTATTAGGGCAGCACGGTGGTGCAGCAGGTAGGTGTTGCAGTCACACAGCTCCAGGGATCTGGAAGTTGTGGGTTCAATTCCCGCTCCGGGTGACTGTCTGTGAGGAGTGTGGTGTGTTCTCCCTGTGTCTGCGTGGGTTTCCTCTGGATGCTCCAGTTTCCTCCCACGGTCCAAAAACACACGTTGGTAGGTGGACTGATGACTCAAAAGTGTTCGTAGATGTGAGTGAGTGTGTGTAGCCCTGTGAAGGAATGGCACCCACTCCAGGGTGTGTTCCTGCCTTGCGCCCAGTGATTCCAGGTAGGCTCTGAAACCACAGCGACCCTGAACTGGATAAGGATTACAGACAATGAATGAACGAATGAATGAATGAATTATAGTATTAGATTACAAGCATGTATGGTATACATTACATGGTATGTTTAAAAAATAATAATAAATCGATATGTCTGAAATTTAATGTCTGTTTTTACTAACTCATTAGTAACTTGATTTGTTCAGTTTTGTCAATCTGTGTTTTCTTGCAGTTAGCAGTCTCCTGAATTTGGAGACATTTCCACTGTAAATGATTTTAAACAGCAGAAATAAGTCAATATTACCCACCTATGGAGCAGAAAATATTCTCATCTCAGTTCATGCTTTTCAGCGTTTCATTTACTGACACTGGGGATTTGTAAACACATTAGACCAGTTTCGAACATGCAAACCCACTGGAGAGCTAGCAGATGTTGCACAACATCCTCAGAATTTGATCAAAAGGGTTTTTGGTTTTTGATTAAAAATGTGATTGTGGCCTTAAATAGCTCTGTAAATTATGGTTCATGTAGCTGAATTTTGCTCTAGGTAGTTTGAAATTACTATTAGTTTCTTTACCTTTTACTTGCTCCAATTGACTGTAGAGATGCACTGCATGTTTTGTTTGTCCAAGAAGAATCATCATCCATTTGTTTTCTACAAAAATCAAGTTTTTTGTGAATTTTATTTATGCTGGTTCTGTATAAAAAATTGTAACGTAATTCTTCCTACATTTATTTTGCATTATTTGCTAATTCTTTGCGACACAGTCATCTAGATTAGTTAATAGCAATTACTATATCACTGTTGTAAATTTTCCTCATTTTTATGTTGTTTTTTTATGATTCAACCGAGATGATCTGCTGTGAATTTTTGTGAATTTTGAACTTTTTGAATTTCTCTGTCCATAGTTAATGATGATGTAGACCCGATTATAATATTTTTGTTTCCAGTATATTTAATATAAGTTGATTACCTTCTATCCAGTTTACCACCATCATTATCTTCATTTAACCTATTCAAAGGGTCCTTTTGAATCTTTAAACAATACATACCTGGCTCTTTCAGTGTGGACTGTGTTGGGATGCTGAAGCTGAAGAATGCTGATATCGAGCTGCGGAAAGGTGAGACAGACATTGGACGGAAGAACACACGTGTACGGCTTGTCTTCCGTGTCCATGTGCCTCAGCCTGGGGGTCAGTGGCTTTCCCTTCAAGTGTCCTCACACCCCATCGAGTGCTGTAAGTAATCAAATCATCGCCTAATCCAGAGAAACTATATCTTTTTCCTGGATTATTACACAATATTATGAGATTAACTTTTGTTTTCATTAGGATATGGGCACATTTATAGACATTGTGATATAGTGATATAAATATAATGCATAAATCATGATTTTAATTAAAGTGTGAAGCGCATAGAAAGCCTCAGCCCTACCTCATTAACATGACATCATACTAACGTGGAACTTAGCATTGTTTGGCAGAAATGTTCTTTTTGCTATTTGAGGTTTTGTCTGGAAGTCTGATTCCTACGGTTGCAGTGGGAGGTGACGGTGCTGTACTTGTTGTGTTCCGTGTGTTTGCAGCTCAAAGATCGGCCCAAGAGCACCCGGCTGTGGAGAGGCAAGACGTAGATTGCTGCTCAGTGCTGGGAGGCCTGCAGATGATCCTGACTGGACAAAATTTCACTTCTGAATCGAGGGTGTTCTTCACTGAAAAAACCCAAGGTGTGTAGTGTAGTGTGAACTTTGGACAAACCTTCATGACCTAATTTTTCATCCTTGTTAACTATCTCCCATCATCACTACCAACACTGTGTTAGCACTTCAAGCCCCTGGGGGCATTGTCCTCTACATGTGGCAAACATTAGCATGTAATTTGTTTTGGAGTTGTATTCATGTCGTTTGCATATCAGCTTGGAGCCTGCCTGTTGGTTTGCATTGTACACCGGAGTCTGGTTTGGTCAATGCACTTCTGGTGCAACAGTGTAAGAACGGGAAGCAGACAGATAACAGGCTTGCAAAGCAGCAACACGCACACAGACACACGTCACTTTGTCAGTGTTTACAGAGAACGTCGATAGACCTCAGAACACCCACACACTGTAGTTAAATAGGTAAGCCTACATTGTCATCCTAATATTAAAATCTGAATCTTGCATTTTGGCAATTTAAATGTGAGTTTTTCCCCTCAACAGATTTTTATTTTGTGCCACACAACTTGATTCAAGTACAAATTTGGTTAAACCGATTAAAAGCTTTTTCAGTGAAATCCCATTTTGCTTTAATGGCCATTTATTTCTGATATTTTAACCCTTCTTTGTTCAACTTGTGTAATGCATTCAGTAACACCCCGAGCCATGTGTTGAACTTAGAGGATTTGTTCATACTGTTACATTGTACAGTTCAGATCACCAGTTAAGACATCATTTAAACCACAAAGACATTTCAGCTGTTACAGATACCACTGACCCATTAATGACATGACATGTAGTTTTTTTACTTATTGGTGAATATAGGTTTCGACGCCATTTTCCATTGAGGTGTGCAGCGTGGTGCTAAAGGATGTGGTTAGGCAGTGCAACGATACAATCTACAAGCAGAGTCTTCTCTTTCCTTTCCTCTACACGGAGTGCGTAGGCAGCCACACAGAGGTGTGAGGGGAGGGGGGAGCTTCACCCTCTGCACATGAAAGGGACTCTCTGCTGACTTTGCCTACGCACCAGAGTCACGGAAAGGATGCAGTGGGAGTCGAGTTTGTTGTGACACTGAACAATAAAATCAGATGCTGAAAGAGTTTATTGGTGTAAAAAGGTGCTTTTGAAAGAGAGGCAATGCAAAAGAAATAAGTGAGCCTTCCCTACAGGTTTACATATTATATCAGTTATTATTTTCCTTTTTCTTACAGATGGTTTGGAAGTATGGGAGACAGAAGCTACTGTTGACAGAGAAAAAAGCCAAGCTGTAAGTGCTCATGCAGTATGAAGCTTGTCAAGGAAGATATATATATATATATATTATTTGTTAGGGGTTTAATGGTTTTTGTGTCCCCTTCAGAATATGCTGTATGTGCAAATTCCTCCATATCGGGACCACAACATCTACCACCCAGCCAAAGTCAATTTCTGTGTGCTGAACGGGAAGAGGAAGCGCAGTCAGCCACAGCATTTCACCTACATGCCTCTTTCAGGTGATTCTGTTTCCACTATGACCCAGTGTCCTCAAAGCCCTGCACACAGCAGGGCAACATGGCAGATAATGAGGCCTAAACAAGTAATTCACTTCCCAGGGTGACAAAGAAGAGTGGATTGTTTTTTTGTTTTTTTTTGTAAAGCAGCCATATTTCAGGCAAGCCACAGAAGAGGAATAGCAGCCTTTATTTTCCAGCTCAAAAATGGACTACAGGCTTAGGAACAGAGAGAAATAAGAGTACTGATTAAATATGGAGAAAACAAGAGAACAAAGCACACTGAACTGAGCTATGGCCCATTGTCATTTAAAGGAACGGGTGCTGGAACTGGCCTTTCTCCACAGGGCTGTTTAGACAGGGGGAGAGCAGTGCTGTTTTGTTCAAAGCATTTCACAGATGTTCCGTTAGGAGCCCTGTCTGTAGCCATTTATCCAGATGCCCCCATTAATTCATGAAAGCAAATTTCTGAAAATGTACCCTATTTCCACTAATTCAAAAGTAAATAAGCTTAGAAAATTGCTTTGGGTAATTCCAGCAATTTTATTAGTTTCTGCTTCATTTATTGAGATGCATAATTCAGATTGAGGGCGGCACGGTGGTGCATCAGGTATTGTCAAAGTCACACAGCTCCAGTGACCTGGAGGTTGTGGGTTCGATTCCCACTCCGGGTGACTGTGAGGAGTGAGGTGTGTTCTCCCTGTGTCCGCGTGGGTTTCCTCCGGGTGCTCCAGTTTCCTCCCACAGTTCAAAAAGGTGACTCAAAAGTGTCCGTAGGTGTGAGTGAATGTGTGTTGCTCTGTGAAGGACTGGCGCCCCCTCCATGGTGTATTCCCACCTTGCGCCAAATGATTCCAAGTAGGCCCTGGACCCACCGTGACCCTGACCTGGATCAGGTACAGCAGGTAGTGTCGCAGTCACACAGCTCCAGGGGCCTGGAGGTTGTGGGTTCGATTCCAGCTCCGGGTGACTGTCTGTGAGGAGTTTGGTGTGTTCTCCCTGTGTCTGTGTGGGTTTCCTATGGGCGCCCCCTCCAGGGTGTATTCCCGCCTTGCGCCCAATGATTCCAGGTAGGCTCTGGACCCACCGTGACCCTGAATTGGATAAGCAGTTACAGATAATGAATGAATGAATGATGTGAAATGGTGCATTGTATAGAAACTTACTCAGATGACTTAAAGGAACCAGGGGTGGCACTATTTACAGTCCAAATGTAGATATGTTAGGTACTATACAAAATGTCCAAAAAACACCCGTCTCTGCAGTTTTTTTAATGCAATGTTATTTTCATAACTCCCTGAATGTAAGTCAAAACATCATGTCAGTAAAACAATTCCTCAGGCAATATAAACATTCCAGGTAATAGCTTTGTGGATTCTCTTAACGCTGTTTTTTCTAAACGGAATACATTCATGATTTAATTGTGCAGAAATTCAGGGAAATTTGTAAATATTCTTTGAGCTTTGTGCTCTTCATCATTATCAGTTTTCTTTTTGAAGCAGTTTGTGAGATGTTTCACACTTTCCCGGCCTAATCAAAAGTTCTCTGTGCCATCTTCTAATCCTCCTCCCAGTGACACTGATAAAGGCTGAGCCAGTGGATGAGTATCAGTACGGGCATCTTGGCTGCAGCATGGGTCAGGTTCTAGGCATCTCTCCACAGTCCTGCCACCACACCACTCAGCTCCCAACCAACACCTGTGCTGTAACAAATTTGGCAGCCGCAGCTTCCCCAAGGTCCAGCCCTACCTTTTACCCTCCAGCCTCAGAGTTCCCACTGCAGCAAAACTCAACCCTCTATCACAGCCAAGCAGATGTTCTCAACAACAGCTCTTGTCACTACCAGCCTCCGTTGAATCACTGTGCACCTGAAGTGCACTCTATCCCCCAGAGCCGTGCTAACCCAGCCTCCCATCTCAAGCCCACCAGCTACCAGTACGCTGTGACTGCACACGGCTATGAAGCAGCTGCCTCTGTGTTTCCAGGCCTCAGTGCGCCCGAGTTTGTCCCCATTGTTGGTCACAAGAGTAGCTTTGTGCAGAGAGCAGCTCCTAAAGTTGGGAAATCTCCTCCAGGGCAGAGCTATAGCCAGCAGCAGCCCAATCCTCCTGTGCAGCATCCCAAAAGAGTAACAATCAAGCAGGAGAACCTGGACCAGGCGTATCTGGATGATGGTGAATAGATTGCCACTTTTTCTTTTCCTCTTTTTCCCCTCAATAACTATTATATACGCATCCAATACTGTTTTCTTTAAAGCTATGCTACAGTTAGCCTTTATTCCCAGGTTTCATTATAGCAACTAGTTCATCCCTTATCACACCAGGTGTCTTTACAGCTAGCAATGCACTAAACAATGTGGGGAAGGAGAAGGGTGATCCCACTCACTCAGAAAAAGATAGGCCAGAGAGGTTCTTGAATTGATTGCTTCACTAAAGATGTGAACCTTCAAATAACCAATTCAGCATTTTCTGTTCCCATGTGGATACAGAGGATCAGATGAGGCTCACCTGTACTTTTCCCCTTCTACTTATCTTCACTGTGACATTTAGAAAGCTATAATGAAAAGTGATTTATTGAAGCTAACCTGCCTAGGAAGCAGACGGCCACAGCTGCTGGCTTTGTTGATACTTATCTTTTCATTGTGTTTCAAGGAAGTACCCTCTGTCTAATGTAGGTCTGTATGCATTTGTTCTCTAAAGTATGGCCCCCTTTTCAGCATCTTCTATGTGGGTCAGGGCTTTAAATAGTCTGTGGCAAAGCCAGGTCAATATTGAGCTGTCAGTTGGTGTAACAATACACAGAGTAGATCTTAGTGGACTATCGATCTTTCAAGAATAGGTTTAAATGCAAAAACCCTGATAAATAAACAGGCTTTCTTTTATGTTTTTCTTGATGAGTGCTCCTTAGTGAAATTTAAATCACCATAAATATCACATCATGACATTTCCTAAATTTATGTTCTTAAAAGAGTCATCACCTTTTTATGATCATTTTACTAATCGATTTATACATTACATTTCACAAGGCTGTTGTTACTGAGCCTGATATATATGTAAAATTACCTGTTCTGGTGGACTGCTTATGTGGTGGCATAGTCTATAAACCTGAGCTTAAGCCCTCCTTATGACTAATGTAACACTGTAGGCCTGTTATACTTATGTTTACTTTCATGACAATCTTAAATACAGTCAATTCAAATTCAGTATACATGTGCACATTATGGATTTTTTAACTGTGGTCTTAACCGTGTGAACAACTATATCATGCTCAGTTCATCCTTGTTATGAGCCGTTTAAACCTCTGGGCACAACTTACTGTTACTGTCTGTTGTAGGGCACCAATATAATGAATAGAACAAACAAACATGTGTGACTTAATTTTAAAAACTTGACAATTTATCAGCATCACACAGTATTTCACTGACATTATGTTTACCACTGGATGTGGTATGTGGTCCTACATTCTCATCTTCACTAGTGACACTGTTGGCTACTGTAGGAGGATAACAGTGGCATTTTGCCTTCTATTTAAGGCCCATTGATACCTGTAACAGTCACATTGATCTAATTTTAGAATGAAGAGAGAGAAAAATTTCCAATTTTAGCCCACTCTTGTTCAACAACAGGAAGCCATGCCAAATACGGCATAAGAGATTGCCAGATGATGCACGAAGCTGCCCTCTAGTGAAGAACAAGTGTACAGTCCTCGTCTAGGTGGGGCCCATACTGCAGTATCCCTGACTGCGCATTTTACACTCACTACTCTGACAAGAACATATATCACAGCTGAAAATTTAATTCACTGCCAGCAGTACTTAGAAACGTCTTGTTTCTAGCCTTACACTATTTGACTGTCACTTATACAAACATTCATATGCTACATGACCTCAGTGAAGTTTCCCTTTTGTTCCCACAGTGAATGAAGTGATAAGAAAGGATCTGACCGTTCAGCCCAGGGAACAGTAACATCAAGGCCAGAAAATCACCTCAAGTCTTTCTCCACATTAGAGCCATAGTCTCTTTTAAAGACACATCTATAGTCTTGAAGTCTGTACAAACTTCTTTTATTTCATATCTAAAGATTTTAAAGCAGTAGTAAGTAACATTTTCTTCTTGTCGATTTAATCTGTGTCACATTACTGATGGACAACCAGCAAGTCGAGAGTTAATACACATTAACTTTAAACATTGGATGTTCCTGTTTTTGCTGAAAGGATTTGTTTCCAAGATTTTACAAGGATGCCCTTTATAAGATTTTAATAGAAAATGCTACTTGTTGGTACTTTAAAATCCATTGCTTTTCAAAACTTGGAGCAATATCAATTTCTTATTTCTTTTCCTCCTGATATTTTTATATGAAGTTTATCCTCATTGAAATATGATTATGAAGAGTATACATTTTATGCAGATATTTATGATTGTACATTCAAATTAAATTCATTATTAAAAATTATATATAACTCTTTGCTCTTTCAGTGATTTATCTATTCTTCATTAACAGTTGCAGAGAATATATTAATATGGGAAAACCAAAATGATTCTGATATAATCATGCATCACTATTACTGGGGCTTTTATGTTTGAATGTATACTCTTGTTGTAAAATTGTAAATTGAGGGGGATACATGTGGACTGAGACTTAACAAAAGCAGGCCTGAAGGTCCTAAATGTAGAAATAATAGATGTTCAGAGGCAGACATATAGTTGATGTACTCTATTTAATGATTACAGCTGGTGCGGTTAAAAAGTAAGCTAATGGAGAATGTGTAGGTTTGGACCAGTCTCTCATTAGGTCTTGTATTACTAGTTAAGGAAATGCTGTTGAAAGAAGAGCAAGAAAGGCAATGATTAACTTTCCATGGCTATATATAGAAAGAGATTACAAGAGGTAAAAAAAAAAAACTGGGTACATAATTAGTTTTTATGTTTTGTTTTGTTTTACATAGGAAAAACAAATACATTGCTCGTGTTCTATTATATTTATTTAAAACAAAAAAAAAGGTGCCATGATTAGAAATCCAGCATCAATACTGAGAGATCCAACTCAAAGACATACAACCAGAGAGTGTTAACGACAACATAAGAAAATTGTAGAAAATGAAATGGTAACCATAAACACACTCATTTTAACATGAAATATTACAAGTTTGTGTTGACAGTCCATGATGAAGGCTTCTGAGTGATTTCTGTCACACAGCCTTCCATAAGGTTAACTCTCGCACTTACTGGCACACTCATACCAGCACCATTGCCTTATCTCTTCTTCTTGCTCTCCTTTTTTGGTTTCTGTCGCATCTGTTGTGCGACTGCCTTTGATTTTTTACTCTGTTCAGAACTTTTGGTTTCAGCTGGTTCTGCAGTCTCTTCCTGTAAAGAGAAGACAGATTATATCTCAGCAGTCCCGATTAAAACCAAAACAGACTAGATCTGTGATTTCCAACTTTTGTTGTAATGTGGGCTTACGGCCAGAAAAACAAAACAACTGAATATAAATATAAATTTAAATTATACACACACAACTTGCTGTGTATACTTTAATGAACATTTGAAAATGGTTTTATTAAAGAAAAAAAAATGGTTTCGCTATAAACTTTTTAATGATAGATTTTTTTGGGGAGAGTGTCTTCAATTACAGATTTTATTTTTATTTATTTTCTGTGATTGCTTCGTTCTGTTCAGGGTCACAACATGTCCGGAGCAAAGAATTACTGGGCACAACACAGTGGCACACCCTGGACAGAGCGCCAGACCATCACAGGGCATACTTTCACACACACACACACACACACACCTGTGGACAATTTCACACACTCACTCAGTTAGTCACATACTCAACAAATGTGAGCAGTTTCACACAGTCAATCCACCTACCAACAGGTGTATTTGGACTGTGGGAGGAAAGCAGAGCACAGAGAAATGCGTGCAGACAAAGTAAGAACATATCAGACTTCTCACAGGCTGTGACCTGAGGTGAGGTTTAAACCTGTTTGGTCTACACTTTCTGAATGTTCTTCATGAGCTGAACAAGAATTAACTGGTTTTACACCAGACTATCAGCAGTGATTCAAAATGAAACTGACCCTGTATTGCATGAGACAAACAAGTAATCGACACTAGAGTACACGTATAGAGCTTACTCTACCAGTACTCTAAAAAGAAGATCGGATAAAAAGTATTTATTAGTGGAAACTTGCCATTTCAGTTTTATCATATCATCAAATCTCTAATATTCTAAAATGCCCTGTATTTATAGAAAGACAGCTATATGGGATGGGATGGGCATGTGTATTCTCACAAAAACAAGAGACACTATTTATATAGATAGATATATAGATACTTTATTGATGCCAGAGGGGAATTCAAGGTGGTCTGTCTGTCTGAATGAATGAATTATATATATATATATATATATGACTATTTAATACAACTGTGTATTGTATATTAAACTATATTTGAAGGGGTCAACAGTGGGAATCTTAGCACACGACTATGCTGCAACAGTACCCTCTGTTCTGTATATTAATGGAGTTCATTTGCACTTAATTGTTCATTGAGGGTCATTCTCAGCGCTGCAGTGACACTGACGTGGTGGTGGTGGTGGTGGTGTGAGTGGATCAGACACAGCAGTACTGCTGGAGTTTTTAAACCCCTTCATGTCACTGCTGGACTGAGAATAGCCCACCAGCCAAATATTTCGACTCAAGACCGGACTGTGTCACTGATGAAGAACTAGAGGATGACCAACACAAATTGTGCATCAACAAATGAGCTACTGTCTCTGACTACATCTGCAAACACCTACAAAGCCTAGCTTATATATCTGCTTATATATGACTATCACTATCTCCACAGGTCATCCGGCTGTTTTACCTGTTCGTGGCTCTTAGACGAGGGGATGATTATGGCTAAAATGCAGACGAGCTGGAAAATAGCTCCGAGAAACAGGCCATAACGCAAAAGACTCTCAAAGAATGTGGGCTCCGGAACTTCAGGGGGAGAGAGGTCCAGATCTCCAGACATGTTTATCTGCAGACACGAAACCAAAATGAGCTAGAGATAAACACAATAAACGCCGGAGAGGAGCGTTAGCTCAGCGGTGAGAGAAACTGTCCAGGAACCGTCTACAGAGAAACCCTGCCCCGTTTACTCTGTACCGACACAGACGGCTCCGCTGGGATTTAACACTGACCTTTAAAAAACCGGGCTTTACTCTCCGAGATTTTCTCTAGCTAGCTTTTAATCACTGCCTTTGTTTCACTCTAGCTCAACAACGCTGACTTTTCTATAGAATGAAAGATTACCGCCCCCTACTGTCCAGGAGCACACACATTGGGATATTATTTACAGTCAGTTCTGGGGACCCTAATGGTCGGTTTGTGTTCAACTACATGAACATTTATTATTATTATACATAATTTAATATAAGATAATCTATTTTTTTTTATTTTATACTTACGTTTTCTAACATTTACAAACTAAAACTTAAAACTGCACGAAAACTGCTGTTAGGAGAAATGACACTTTTTCCACAGTACGGCCCATTTTGCATACTGTTGCCATGGTTACATAAATATGCAGACAGAGGAACCAGTTTAATCCGGATGGAGCCAATTTTGTCGAGTTTATTCTAGATGGGCCACTCTACTGACAAGCTAAAAAATGAAGAATAAAATAATGTTTTTGATATTATTACCTCAGGTTTATGCACGGTGTGTTGAACATTATATACATTTATCCCATGTATTGAACACCTTTTTTTTTAGTTAACTGATTTCAGTTTAACAGAGCAAACATTTGTTAATGGCTATTTAACGCTAGCTAACATTAGCTAATTTAGCTAGCTATCTCACTAGTTAACTCTGTATTAGTCATGGGGTAAACTGTTTGTATAGGCTCATATTAGTTTATGTTGCTAAAGCTACATACATTAATTTTCAAGCTTTTTTTCTGCTGATTTGCATTGTTAAAATGACTTATTTGTCATTAATTAATATTGAATCATTATATAAAGTTATCTAGCTAACGCAAGGTAGGTTGTAGCTGTTAAAATAGCTAGCTAACGGTTAGCCAGGGCTTGTCATAAAGTTTGAGCAGATCTCGTTAACTGATTTCTCAAAGACACACGGTTTCTGCAGTAGCTATGGGAAATAGTCCCTTGCTCACTCTGAATTTATGTTATTCTGAGACATTTGTCTGAGATTCGCTGGCATTACTCATCATAAATTATCAAAAGAACAAAAAAAGCTACCAGATTTTGTTTTTTCTAAAGTCTAATAATAAACATTTTTAAATGTTTTAAGTTTGCACCGATTTTGCCTCAGTATGTCATTATCATAGCACCTGAGTTTTATCATTATTGAATTAGACCACCATAGTAAATCAGAGTGATTGGAGAAAGTTTTTGGGAATGTTTGAGTCCTCCTAATGGGGATTAACATAACTGCATACTGAGAAAATGTTAATGGAATGTTAAAAGCACCATAATTTGAAAAAAGCTCAAGTTTTGACACTGCACTGCTGACTGTTCCACGTTTCTGGCACAATGTGCACAAAAACAAAAAACAACAAAATATATACTTCACTGGAATGCACAAAAGATATACTGTATACATTCTACTAACTTGCAATGAGTGAATAAGAAAGAATGAGAAAACTGGAACTATAAACCTTCAAAGAACATTAAATTGTCAGTATAAATAATGTTGAGGTAACATCAGGAGAAAGATGTCTTAACCTAAATAAGCTGTTCTGGAAAAATTGACTTTTTTCTCTTTCAGGGAACATTTACAAAGCAACGTTTCCACAGCCTTAATAGAATGTTAATAGAATGTTTTTACATTGCACATACTAAGAACATTCAAAGACAACGTCATAGAATGTTAAATTGTCTGTGCAAATGATATCGAGGTCATATTCTGGGAATGTAATTGTAAGTTCAAAATTAAGCAAACTGGACAGGCTACTGTTGAGGGAACGTTTCAAAGCAATGTTCCCAACAACCAAAATTGAACTTTATGATAATGTTTTAAGAACATAATTTTGCAACATTCTAAGAACGTTCCAAGACAACATTAAATTATTGGTGCAAACAAGGTTGTGGTAACATTCCCGTAATGTTTTTTTACCTTAAGATAAATATTCTGAGAACATTAAAAAGCTGGATAAATCCTCTTTGAGGGAACATTCTGTTGCAACATTCCCAGGAACGAAAATAGAAAATTATGCTAATGTCCTTAGAACATAATTTTGCAACATTCTAAGAATGTTCCAAGAATTTAAATTTATTGGTGTAAATAAGGTTGAGGTAATGTTCCTAGAATACTTTTGCAATTTAAGAAAAACTTCTGAGAATGTAAAAAAAAAAAACTGGACAAATTCACGCTGATGGAACATTTTGAGTGCAAAATTTCCACCACCAAGATGGAACTTTAGGGGAACACTAGTTTTGTTAGCAGGATATAGCTAACTGAATCTTAGTTCTGAAATGAATCATGAAGTTTGAAACTGTGAGTGTAATGCACCACTCCACACAGAAATATTTAAAAAGCCTTTATTTGTATGATTAGCTATTCAGAAAACAATGGATAAATTTGCATGTAGACATTTTTCAGTGCTTGGTATCTCTTGAAGATTTGAAGTTTTCTGGTTTACAGGATGACAATAAGCTACAAGAAGCTACAGGAAGTAGCAAAGGCTTATTTTTCCAGTGGCAGGTGTGTTCCTCTGTAAGAGAAGATAAAGCATGCCAAAGCATCCACAAAAGGAATCACTGATACAGATACCTCTACACGAGACAAAAACAGGAAGAGGGCCAGCAGTTCTTTTGGGGGGTAGTCTTTTTGATGGAGCCTGGGTGGAGATGAGGGCAGGGAAAAATAAGGGTTAGGTCATGTTAGTAAGCAGCAGTGTCGGCAGTATTGCATCTGCAAAGGTCCTTGCGATTGACATGGTTCTGACAGGTGTGGAATTAAAAGTCTGAAAACGGGATTGGGGCCAGTCGCTGGCGTCCACAGTGTCCCAGGGAAGACTGGGATTTTGTTGTCTGCTTGGCAGGGGACTAAAGAGCCCCTGCAGCTTTATCAATCATGGTCACAGAAGAAGACATTAAGACATTTCTTTTATTCTGCATTGGTCCTATTGCAACGGAGGCTCACAACACACACAGAAGCTGTCCTAAAGCAGTGGCATTAGAAGTCCAAGGCTTGAAAAGAACTCAAGAAAGCACAGAACAAGATGAAAAAGTCAAAAACCGTGTTACATGTTCTCATGATGTACCTGAACTATGCTCCACCCACAGATGCACAGCATTGGAAAACCATCCCATTCTGTGCCAAAATATCAAGCTGTATTATATTAGTTTTCTGTGTTTTATATGTGAAAGATTCTTATTGTTAGGACTGATCAAGGGTAGTGTTTCAGGCATGTAGATCAGCAAGCTAAAATATTATATAGCCTGGCTCCAAATTGGTCCTACTTGCCTAGATTCAAATCACTACAACAGTGTTAGCATAGCATGTTTAGCGGGATGTTAATATAAAATAAAGGAAAAATAAAAACAGACAAAAACAGCTTCCCGTTGGTCGAATGGGATTTGAATCAACATCCTGTAAAGCTTGTCCAACCTAGCAATAGTTGCTATGAAAGATTGCCTTTGTGGGTGGAGCAGAGCTCAGTTCCAAAGGTGAAGTTTGCAGGGTCTTTTAACTTACTACACAGGGGGAAAAACACAACAGAAAAATTTCATTCACAGTTGACTTTTCACAGCTTAATTTACAGTTAGACATACAGCCGCCCTGATTTCACGAAGCATTAACAAGTTAAATTAAGTAAAGTGTAATTAATTCAAAGAGGCAAAAGAAAAACGAAGGATCACATATCATTCAAAGACACTGTTTTGTTTTAAAGCATAAAGATACATATTCTTTAAGAAGGTGGTACACAATAATTATTCAGTAATCCAAAGAAAGAAAATCAAACATTTATGATGATAAACACCTTTTCTGCTTCATTTTTATGCCCACACACATCCACATTCACGCAGGCATACACTGACGTAGACACACATTGCATAATAAAATCATGCCACTGTTACTCGTGGATCGCTAGAATTGTAATAAACTACTAATCATATATATATATATATTATTTTTTTGCAAGCACTATAATGGCCCATGTGAAAGACTAAATCAATAAATTTCTTATAACAGTGACGTGATAGTGGAGGTAGCATTGCACTCACCACCTAACACTCTCCTGCATGTGTGTGTGTGAGAGAGAGAGAGATGAAATGGGTCACATGAAATGGGTCCTGCTTCATTGTGGATGGTTTGTTTCAAGAAATAAAACATCACACTGCCTTTCAACAGACAGGATTGTTTTTACTGACATGGAAACTCTTGTACCTTTATCATCCTTTATCAACAGGATGTGCATTAAGAGCATTATTATGAAGCATGGAAAAGGGCCCACACGTATGGCTTCTGACTTTATAATCAAAGAAAGAGCAGAATATTTGTAGGCTCCAAACACATATCCATGTTTGAATACTGAGAAAACAGGGTAACACACAAAGAAAATACAAGAATAACAGGAATGAACAAATTACAAATGAAACAACAAATCTGGCTTTAAACTGAACCTGTTTACACCTTGCATTGACATGGGTTTCGTGTCTGGATTCTGAATAAAATGGGTCTACAGCAAGTGTATTACGCACTGTCTACGCCATTCATGCTTATGTAATATGTGGTCAAGATCTGTCTCTGACCACCTCCAATTATAGTGTGAGTAATCAGATCGCGATCTGACCATAGTGTGATAGGGTGAAGTCACAAATCAGGAATCAGGAAAATGTTTACTCCAATAAAATAAGAGCTCCTTGAGGGTTTGGCGACGCATACAACACTATCTCTGGAATTGACTGAACTAAAGAAACACTAAATGAAAATAACTTGAAGGTCACTCACAAAAACCCCAAATTTCATACCTTCAAATTCCACCTCAAATGCATGTTGGGATGCTTTTATGAACATTATCTGAATATTGGAAACTTATTATAATGCAAAGTGTAAACAGACTCAGTCTGAGTAACAGAAGCTGCACACAGATTGTAGCAGCACTTTTCTGATCCAGACAATAAAAGTAACCTGAAAGGCTCTATTAATATATAGCTCAAGATTTACATTCAGTCCTACACCCATCCTGGGGGGGATTTTTAATAAAATGTGCAGTCAGTGCATTTTTCCTCTACATTTTATTATCAAAATGACAGGTGCCACACACGTCCACAATATATATATATATATATATATGTATATATATATATATGTATATATATATATATAATTATGCTCTATTTTCAGAACATGCTTCTATGTACATCGAGTTTACAGATACATGCTGTATTAACAAAGTTGATCAATGCATATGTACAGAGCACAGTTAGGGGTATGAGGACAGAAGTGCACACCAAGACTGGGTTAAATGCTGCCTGTTTCACCATTATTTCACCCTTCTAGCATCAAATGAATAGAGACAGGACAACGATAAGCACATCTCCACTGGACTGAACTGAACTGTGTCCCTTTACTATTGTTACTTTGGCATTTCAGAGAGTGATGTCTACTCAGTGAATGGAATTGGATGGGGTTGTGTGAGAGGTACATTTGCCTCCAATAAGGCAGTGAATTAAACAGAGGTATTAAAATGCACATCAGAAGCTTTCAAGAGCACATACCAGGACCAACACATGGCAACAGATCAAATCTCACAAAGAATCCTTGGCCAATTTTACCATAATGGAAATGTGTGTGATAATGCAGAGGATACTATTCGTGAAAGTTGTGAGTCCACATTTGGCACGGTGATATAATCAATTATTTGTAACTTTTTAACACCTCGGACAAATAAATGTAGGACGTATATTAATGCAATAGATTTCCTTTAACTCCTCATTATGACTCAATAGCCCCTTATTATATATTAACCCATTTTTCAACAGTATAAACAGAGAGTGATAAATAGCTCTACAAAATCGTAGCCCTGAATCTTCTTTCTAAGCATCATCTTATATAGAATTATCGAAAAGCTCATGTCTCGAAATTCAAGTCAAATCCAGCAGCCCGAGAAAAGTTTGCGTACAACTTTGTAAACATTTTCCTCATACATTAAATATTCACTAAACCTGGGACTATTCATGACATACAGTGAGATTTAATTACGCATTTTCATTCAGGCACTCGAAGCCAACTCACAGGAGAAGTATGTGTGGCCGGTAAACCATAGAATAGGCCAACTTTCACTTTTCAAGTGGACAATTAATGTTTAAAGCACTCAGAATTTTTACACTTAACATATAACTTAATCTGAATTGTGAAAATTGAAGACAGACCAATATTTAGCTCAGTGTAAGTCCTACATCAACATTGGAAATTGTGGTATGAGGAATGATGGGTAAGAGTAAAAGTAAAAGGGTTAAAGTTTAGGTCATGGTTTATAAGGCTACATAAGCCTTTCATGACTAGTGATGTAAACCTACATAGACAATTACAAAGGCATATTCCAGTAAGTGTCAGTTGTCATAAGGGCTTTAGTCCACTTCACGTCAGGAAACGCCAACTGTCACTTGTGGGAATAAGCTTAGGTAGATATTTCTGTAGGGTTATGTTAGTTGTAGTGAAAGACATATGTGTTTTTCATGTTGCCTTATGGACAATGGCCTACCTAAAGTGTAACAATGAGATACAGACTAGATTCTTTATGTAGTCTGATAACATTCTTACTCTACAGAGCTGCCCTCGTGTGCATGCATTGACTGTTTTCAGTTCACGATGTTCATAAAACTGACCACTGAGGTGAAAATGTCATCTATATAACAATGCTATGTCAGTGCTATGTCGGCCATGTGCAAATCTCTTAAGTGCAAATCTCCCTCCGCTGCAGGAGCATTGGGACGGCAATCTGAAACCTGCTTTGGCTCTTCTTCAACTCTCCATGCTTCTACTCAGCTACATAGGAGATATGGAGGTTATATGGAGACATGGAGTTTTCACATTCTGCAATGCTGTTTAATTTTTTTCAAGTATTATTATTCTGGATACTGTGTTTATCTCATGTGGAGGGTCAGAGTTCATGCAATGGTGTTTTGAGGGGATAGCAAGGGGGGGGGGTTAGTTGATTAGTGGAGCTGCAGGAAGGTGGGGTTACTTCTTGGCGTGAAGCCCAGCCAGAATAGCGTCTATGTCCTCTTCCTCTTTGAGGGTGTGCCACTGGGCAATGGGGCGGCGGGGGTTGGCCAACATGTCCGACCAGTGCTTCAGCTCCGTGCCTGAGGCTTTGCTGCCGATGAAGATCTTCCCGATGGCGTCGTTCTTGCCGATCTTGTCATAGTCAAAGACGGTGACCACCACCAGGATTTTCTAGATTGCAAAAGAGAGCAGCCCATTAAGAGGTCCATTAAATGTATAACAAAACTTGCAGCATATGACAGTGATAGAGTTGATTTTCTGTGGAAGGAAATATGTACTCATCCTTATAGTTATGTAATCAAACTATTGTTTACATAGCTATTTAGTGCTTTTGTACAGTAACAGAGTGTAATTCACTTTGACAGCATTAACATGAAATCTGAGTTGGAGGGGATTGGGGGGATTTTTGCCCAGAATTGCAAAGACAAAGTCATTGTAGCTGTAATTTTAATTTAAAAATGTTACCCAGTATTCCTTTAAAGCTGTTTATTTCACGTAACCACTGTACAAAACGTGGGTGTAGTTGCAGTAGTGCACTTTTCTAGTTTTAGTGCTTAAATACAGTATAACAAAACTACAAGTTATGCACTAAGCCTGGGAGCACGTCTATAAAATTCTGCACCAAATACCAGCACATTCTCATCCATCTCCCAGGTTCCATACATAACCAGAGATCAATAAATGTTCACCTGACACATGTGTTGGGAATTAAAGCCTTCAGAGAGAAGAGTTCTGAAGAACTGGACAGGAAATCTCTGAACTAACATCCCCTGTCGATAAATCCTTCAACAACTAATGTACTTTCTTATGAATCCTGCAGTGGTAGAATACCTGCATCTGCTCCAGTGGGATCTCAAAGCTGAAGGACTCGTTATAGTATGGATTTAGAGTGTTTTTCTTCACTGTGGTCTTTTTCTTCTTCAGACGCTTGCCATTCTGCAGCAGCTGGATCTTCACATATGGATCTGCATGAGAGGACATAAAAGAGCAATCAGACATTTTCTGTAATGATTCTTTTCTACGATAAGTAACAGTTATCATACTCACATCTAGTGGCTTGTATGTCACAGACACTGCAATAAATCTATTTATAATATGGCCGCCCCCATGTGAGTGACTTTGTGGTTCATTCAGGGATTTCAAAGAAATTTGCTTCACCACTTTTCGGTGTTAAATGACTCATTGCTCTTTTAATGGGGAGAAATATCCCTTCTCTACACACTGTGACATTTCCTTAGGGTCTGTGACAGGTTTTAGTCAAACTACCACAAGGATCAAATACCACAGCAATGTTCTCCCCTGTCTACACAGCCAGCCACGTTTAGAACGATGCCAGCTTCAGTGCCTGTTCCTTTAAATGAGAATGAGCCAGTGTTCACCCAACACAAGCACTATAAGGTGAGAACTTGCTTGGTTCTCTTTTGATAACTTTTTTAACTACATTGTACCTACTCTGAGAGTAATCTGACTTGTACAAGGAGAGATTTTTTTCCTCAGGTCTGATGATCAATCAGTGTTAGTTTTTTAGCTATGGTATAAGTGATGCACTTAATCTCAGCTGGTCCTGCTCACCGGACAGTCCACCCACGTCCATCTTCTTCAGGTTTTTGGCCTCCAGGATGCAGACGGTCAGTTTTCCAGCAGTGGGGACATATCGCAGTGAGATGCAGATATCACCAAGTTTCTCCGGCTAGACAGAAAACAGAAAAAAACATCAATAAGGTGACAGGAAGTGACAACATGCTCTGCTGTAGCTCTGTAGACTTCTTAGATTCTAAACCAATAATATTCAAGGCTATTGCCTTTAGAGCATCTCTTTCACCAGTATAGTTCTTTTGGTTCTGGGAATCAGAAATGCTTTCTTGGCACTGCAAAAGAACCTTATTTACACTTTTAATGGTAGGAGTATGAGAAGACTGAAGAATCTATGAAAAACTGATATATTGTTGATGCCAAAGAAAGGCTTCCATTATCTTCGATAATATCAGACTATTTACCTCTTCTTTCTCAGCACTTTCCAGGTCTCTCCATTCCTCGATGGGCTGTCCCAGGTCCACTGTGTTCATGGGAAGCTTGACCTCACCGATGATGTCGTGCTTGGAGAAACGATCGTAGTCGTACACAGACATGACCAGAGTCTTTCCTCCCAGCTCCTGGTAGGGGACCTGAAGGGGGGACCATCGAGGAAAATTTTAAATTAAAGCGAGAAAATTGATCATTTTTATTTTGCTAGTACGGACCATGCCTGTGAAGGCTGAAACTGGGAGGATAATCCAGATACAGTTTTATGCAGGATTTCATTGAGGCTTTGGAACGTGTGTACAGCAAAATCCCCCTCAATGGTTAGATGAATACATGAGAAATGGTGAAGACGGGGTGGAGGGTGGAGCGAGTTTGTCAGACGCAGAAATTATATAAGTTTACAGGGTATAGGCTGAGAGAAGGAGCTCTGAGATGGTCCTACTCCCAAAAATTTGTTATTACATAGATAAAAATAGATACACCAACAGTTCATTCCAATGTGGAATTAAGGTACAGTTAGATGTGGGCGATAACAGGAATTTAGGTATCGATCCAATACCAAGTAAATACAGGGCCAGTATCGATAATATTGATACCGATACCGATCCTGCTACTCTTTGCAGCATGACGTAGCAACAACAAAAGCCGGGGGGTGGGGGGGCGTGCGCATGCTACAGCTAAAGACTGGGTGGTGGGGGGTGGGGTGCACGTGGGAGAGAAAAAAAGCTTGAGTATCGATCTTTTTACACGAGTATTGATCAATACCAATACAAGCGTTGGTATCGATATTATCGATATTTGGATTGATCTGCCCACCTCTAGGTACAGTGAATCATGATGGCAGTAGCATTGCATTCTGGGTATTGGCCATTCACTACAGAAAGAAGAACCCAGTTTCAATTGACCCCTACAGGGCTCTTAAAAATATATCAATGCATATATCAATAATAGCAATAGTTTTTATCTTGTACTCACTTAATGTGAGCATGATAAAAGATTTTTTTAAATTTGAACAATTATACAACATCCCAGAGATTTACCAGTAATCCACATTTAGTTTAGATTCTCTAGATGCCATAAACATGAAACACTTGCACATTGCAGCTGTGCACAGTGAGCTTAAATGTAATGGTAGCACAATTTGTCCAGGAATGGTTTGATGCCCTAAGGGTTAATAAAACTATATCCAGCTAATAGAATGAGTGCTACACAAATCTAAACTGCGCAAATTAGTAATATTTCTTCCACTGGCCTTCAAAACTATGTTAATGAAAACATCTGAAGCCCATATTATTTGACAATTTTCAGGTTACATATGAAGCCAAAGGACAGAGCACACTGTGCCATAAGGTGCCTTTTAATTCAACAATCCCCAATCCAATCATCTCTTAAGAGTTTTATTTATAAATGGATCTACATATTCCTCAGAAATAGGAAACACATGGACATTTGAGTTTGTATCTATCCTCCTTCCTCTTTATATGTACAGGTGCACTGGAAGATTCTGCTTTCACTGCTATTCTTGAATGCTCTGCTAGTGAATCTTCGTTTAAAAAAAATTCCACTGAATTTTTATATATTTTTAAAGCCTGAGTACATATGGTAGATACACTCTTTTAGCATTTTCTTATAGCCTTTTCAGAATAATCTTGAGT
This sequence comes from Hoplias malabaricus, assembly GCF_029633855.1. Classification (NCBI taxonomy): domain Eukaryota; kingdom Metazoa; phylum Chordata; class Actinopteri; order Characiformes; family Erythrinidae; genus Hoplias; species Hoplias malabaricus. The sequence goes on along the minus strand of NC_089802.1, from coordinate 44,112,783 downwards.
TCAGCATGTCTTAAGAAAGAATGAATACCTACTTTAGAATCACTCCCTTTTAAGCACAGAATGTCATTAACACAATCACATTGCCCATAAACACCTCCTCCACTGGGAAGAAAGTACAGCACATATATGTTCTGAATAAGCTAACGATTACAAAATGAAAAAAAAACAAAATTGCTCCCCATTTTTTTTAAAACAAAACTGTATGATGTAGAGGGGTGGCACAGTGGAGGTTGTGTGTTCGATTCCCACTTTGGGTGTCTGTGAGGAGTGTGGTCTGTTCTCCCTGTGTCCGCATGGTTTTCCTCCGGGTGACGGTCTGTGAAGAGTGTGGTGTGTTCTCTCTGTGTCTGCATGGGTTTCCTCCGGGTGACTGTCTGTGAGGAGTGTGGTGTGTTCTCTCTGTGTCTGCGTGGGTTTCCTCTGGGTGACTGTCTGTGAGGAGTGTGGTGTGTTCTCCCTGTGTCTGCGTGGGTTTCCTCTGGGTGACTGTCTGTGAGGAGTGTGGTGTGTTTTCTCTGTGTCTGCGTGGGTTTCCTCGGGGTGACTGTCTGTGAGGAGTGTGGTGTGTTCGCCCTGTGTCTGCGTGGGTTTCCTCCGGGTGACTGTCTGTGAGGAGTGTGGTGTGTTCTCTCTGTGTTTGCGTGGGTTTCCTCCGGGTGACTGTCTGTGAGGAGTGTGGTGTGTTCTTCCTGTGTCTGCAGGGGTTTCCTTCGGGTGACTGTTTGTGAGAAGTTGGTGTGTTCTCCCTGTGTCTGCGTGGGTTTCCTCTGGGTGCTCCGGTTTCCTCCCACAGTCCAAAAACACACATTGGTAGGTGGATTGGCGACTCAAAATGTACGTAGGTATGAGTGTGTGAGTGGATGTGTGAGTGTGTGTGTTGCCCTGTGAAGGACTGGCACCCCCTCTAGGGTGTATTCCCGCCTTGCGCCCAGTGATTCCATGTAGGCTCTGGACCCACCATGACCCTGAATAATGCTCAATTAATTCCCAAACTTTATATGGATATTAAACTGCAAAAACAGCTTACACTCTGATAATATTTCTGTGTCTGTGTATTCAGCCCATTCACACCAAAGTTATTAAGAGTGTTGCAGCTCAGACAGTGTTTAGAATGTGACACAGTCAATTAACTTGTATTGCATTTTTCTCTAATAAACTCAGTGCAGTGAAACATGTTCTAGTTCTTTCTCTGCCAGCGATCAAAAGCTGCTTATACAACTGAATTATTAGTGGAGGAACATCAATGAAAATGAATGTGTGCGTTTTGCTGACGTGTGAAATGAAGTGAGCTGCAGCTACATTTCTACACTTTCCTCTCTCTCTCTCTCTCTCTCTCTATCATGCTTTTATTCATTCATTCATTGAGATGTGCCCATACTGTTTTAAAATGTACAGTAAGCCTCTCTCACTCTAAGAGAGACTGTTAAAAGATGGGGAATTGTTCCTGTCCTACATCAGCTCTCTGTCTCAGGCAGTAAGTTTGAGCTGTAGCCGTAGAGCTGAGCACCAGAGGCCCTTTAGCTCCCTGTAGAGCTTATTAGTGAGCATGGCAAAGGAAAACTCACTCTGTAGCTAAAGATGGCATTGAGTCTGAAAGAGCAGCAGTGCTGAAGATGCAGAAAACAAGTGGAAAACAGCAGCACTGCTGGAAATGGTTCACCAACATGAATGTTATAGAAAATGCTTTAGAACCAATACATTTTATCAGCTCACAGTGTGACTCCTTGCTGATGTGTTATGCACTCTCTTTCAGCTGGATTTAGACATTCTTTTAATTAAAAAATGAAAGTTTAATAAGATAACTCTGATTAACCTTAACCCAAATGGAATGATTCAGATATGACATTCTTCATCTCCAAAGTTTGCTCCTCGGTTTTAGTCATTTCCCAGCATCTTGCAGAGTGATGAAGGGGTTTTTTTTGTGATATAAGAGGTTTACTTGTTGACAACATCACACAATATTCATTCATTCATTCATTATCTGTAAGCGCTTATCCAGTTCAGGGTCGCGGTGGGTCCAGAGCCTACCTGGAACCATTGGGTGCAAGGCGGGAATACACCAACTCCTCACAGACAGTCACCCGGAGCGGGAATCAAACCCACAACCTCCAGGCCCCTGGAGCTGTGTGACTGCGACACTACCTGCTGCCATTGTGTGATGCCGCCCCATCACACAATACTGTTCTGAAAAGCTACACAGCAGTTTAAGGACATATTTATTATTCCTTACATGCTGGAATTAATCAAATTATATTATGATTGACAAATTAATTACTTCTTCTAGCATATATTCAGCACCACATGGATGTTAACAAGTTAAAGATATAGATATTCACCCGAGGGGCCCTTCTAGGCCTTAAATTACTAACAATTCCTTTAATTTTACAATTAAAACTACTTCAAAAGAACACACCTTGAAAACAAACGTCTCATTGAAGACAGGATTTAGTGTCTTTTTGTGCACTTTGGTGTCAAACTTTTTCTTCTTGTCAGGGAGGAGGAAGACTTTTACATAAGGGTCTGAAGTTCCTCCAGAGTCCATAGAAATCAGGTCAGCACACTGCAAGATCCCCACTGTCAACTGGGAATTGAAAGGGTAGGAAGACAGAAAAAGAACCAGAGACAAGACATGAAGACAAGCATAGGAAAAAACATCACAGTTTTAGTAACATTCACGGAAAAACATGATGCACAGAAAGGCCTAGAAATGTGTGAATCTCTTCTAGATCAAATATATAACACATTTCATTTATTCCTGCTACTTTTTGCAATAATTCTGCTGATGTAATCTATTACAAGCACAGAACGGAATGCAACAAGAAACTGGAACTATGTGAAAAATTATTGTAAAGATCTATATAATGGACATGTCACTTTTTAAGACGTAGGCTAGGATTTAATAATGTAAACATGGATAAAGCTACAAAATGTTCTATAGTTGGATGGTGAAAAAAGCCTGTTTTTAATGTTTTGTTTTCATGATTTCACAAAAATCCTTACATTTTCACATTTTCACCGGTTCAGTAATTCATAATCATGACATTGTGTGTTTCAGCAGTGTTTTGAACTGCTCTGAATGAAGCACAATATAGAGAAGCCAATCAGATCTGAGCATGTCTTAAAGGCATATTAACAGACAGCCTGCAAACTCTAAAATAAAAAATAAAGAGAATGTTGTCAAGTTGTTAGACTATTTCTGATAAACAATAAGTGAACCTCAAAAATAAATAAAACTTAGTGTATAAGTGCATAGGCCCTAGGGCTTTCGAGTGGCCCAAGTACTGGCCCTAACATCAGGCACTAAGATAATAAGTTTGATTCCCTGTGATCCCTCAGCCAGCTGAAACAGAGATCTACATAGAAAGCACAATTGGCTTCACTCTTTGGAAGGGGGAAGGATGCTCCCCACTCTCTGAGCAGGATTCTAGATAGCATGGGCTTCTGTTCTGATGCGACAGATTGGGGCATATTCCATTCCACCCCTGCATGTTAAGCTGTTCGGTGTCATTACATGTGAACCATACAGCTGTGGTTCAAAAAGAAGTGGTGTGTTGGCCTCATATGTAATCAAGACTGGAGATACACTGACGGGTGGAATTGATAACAAGTAATAATCAGGTAGAAATCTGATCATTATATTAAGACCCACTTTTATTTAATTAACAGACAAATGATGTCCTAATAAAAATTAAATCTGATGTACCATTTTCTACCTAGAAACTTGCAACATTTACATTGCATAATCAAACTTTGCACAGAAGTATTATGATGAGATACTCAGCCTGAGTAAACTGCTTTGTTACAAACGTATAAATAATGAAAACATGACTCAAAGAAAGGGGAGAAGAACCTTGTTGTCCTGGAAGTCATAATCCAGAGAGTACTGCAGCTTTCCCAGTTTCTCCTCCTCCTTTTCTTCCTCTTCTTTTTCCTCCTCGGTTAAACCTGTTTCTCCATCTTCATCATCATCGTCCTGTTGTTTCTGGAGGAGGAAGTGTATGTAAATGCTGTTAATGAGTGGGTTACAGTGAGGACTTCTTCTCTTTCCTGTCTGCAGCATGCCACAAGCTCAGGGTTTTTATTAGCCTCTTGGTGCAGTAGAGTGTAGATGTGTTTGTAACCGGACTTCACAGTTAGAGCAGCCTTTTACCAATGCAGTCATTCAGGGCTGGGTGCTGCAAATGACTTGAGCTCACAATTTTTTGGTGACACATTATCTGTGTTGTCATGAACGTTCAGTGGATTTCAGCCTGGAATCTTAAGGTTTGTAAATGTTGCTGTCCATGTAGTATCCAATAATATCAGCTAGCACCAGTAAAGCTATTACTCAGGGTGTCTAAAGCTAAGTGAGGCACACTTAACTCATCACTAGCTTTCACACTTTATTAGCAGTGCTGGTCTATGTAGGTTGGGGCATTCATGGGAATGCCATTGATGAACATATTTAATCAGACATAATATATCTGTTTCCTCACAATCATGTGCAGTTTGAGGCCTACTTATATATTTGAGATAATATCCTGAGGCCCATTTTCTCATGATCTGATTCATCACTATTCAGTAATTTTCAGGGGAACCACCGGTGAGCAATTGTGATTTGGTGATTTAAGAAGGAATGTTCTCCTGTGTGCTGTTGCTGGACTTTGAAATGCTGACAGCTGATATTTTTCTATATTATCTATGCAGTATATTTTGGGACAACACCCAGACTGCTGGAAAATAAGTTTTTAATTGTTACTAAGTCATACATAATTTTTCCCTATTAATTCCAATATACATCAATATACAACAAACTGTACAGAAACACATGGGCTACACATATGTGGGTTGTGTTTAGGTTTAGCTAGCCCTGGCCAGAATTACTCACTGGAGAAATTCTTTGGAGTGCCAAATACCAGACTTTAAAGGTACTGTCACTGTAATATATAAGACTAGAAAATGTTAGGGTAGTATATAGTAGGATTTTTATTCATACTTGTCATCCTAGGCCTAGTCTAACACTCATCTAGGATCAGATTAGTTCCTGTGTGGCGTGAAGTTAATTAAAAGGACAGGTACTGAGAAAAAATGAATCCTTTGGGACTTCAGGCGTAAAAATCACATGAGCTCTTTATCAGATTCCTGTATTCCATTCAGGTGGTTTCTGTTTCAGTGAGCTAATGGGAATGTGAATGAGGGTCTCCTTTTTGGGTCAACAGCTCTGTGCGATGTGGCCTTTCTGTAGAATGCGTTTCAAGTGGAGTGCCACCAAAACAATTGTGAGTCTCAAGTCCATTCTTAATAATCTCCCTATAGCAGCAAATTAAAGGGCACAGCATAATTAGTATGTGCTAATGTTCTTGGATTCTGTGCTTTTCATTTCATCAATTCATTCCTTGTTTCAATCTAGCTTTAAAGAGCCCGATGTTCTAAGAGTTTCTCCCCCACACAGAAAGCTATGCCCTTTAAAACATGCATTTGTGAGTCTTAAAGGAGTCAAACCTGTCAGTATTAGTGAGTTAATCATTTCATTCGCATCTCATAACAGGGTTTCATGTTGGTCATTATTGGTTTGTCCATGTAATCATCTGCATTGTAACTTTCCTTTGCTTTTTTTCTTTCATGTTCTTTGGACAAGCAGCAAAATGTTTAAAAAAAAAAAACAAGGAAGTTACAATGGTCATTCCGCCAAACCCTGCGCTAGCACTCGGCGGCCAGAGAGCTGTGTGCCGTTCGTCCGTCCACCTACCGTAGCCCCGCTCAGGAGAAGCGCCATGAAGAATGGCGCGCACACAAAGACACAAAGCAGGAGGGGGGGAGATGGAGGGAGAGCAGAGAGAGAGAGAGGGAGAGGGTGAGGATGAACTCAAGAGACACACCAGGAAGAGAACGAGAGACAGCAAAGAGAGCCATCAACACCAGGAAACTCTGAGAAAAGACACACTACAGCATCAAGAGGAAAGAGTCTGTACTCTGTAGGCCGCAGGCTTCACTGAGCTGTATTCAGAGATGTAGTCGACAAGATACACCACAGGAAATATCCAAGAGTATCCACATACCTATTAGGAAACTTAGAAGTGCCCCCACTGGTCCCAGTGACATTCATCTGTGCACACAGAGTTCATATTTGACCTGTTTCACATGAATCTATGGTCACCATACTCACTGCTGATTGTTGGTTAGAGGAATATAATGCCTCCCAGCATTGGGCTACAGAGCAGTGAAACTGCATCCTAGAGATTAATGCAGTTGAAGCATTTGTGAGATTTGTGATCCAGAACTAATCATCCGACAGCAGAGAACAGGCTGTAACTGCAGCAAAGAGAGAGTGATAACATGTACATGTAACATTTGGACATGTACACTAGAGACTGCACTAGGTACTGCATCATAAAAGAAAAAACTCATATAACTAGGCCTGTCACAATAGATATTTTTGTGACCCCTATATTGTCTCAGAAGTTACTGTGATAAATATTATTACTGTTAGTTTAAGACCATTTGATGCTACTGATATTAATATAATATAATAGAATTATAATGCAACTGCACCCCTTTAAAAAGCAATTAATCTTAGCAAAAAACTAATTATTAAAAAAACTCAGACACTGGAATTGAAATATAAAAAATGTTCAAATATAATAAATAAATTAAATAAAACCAATGTTTTAAAACAAATCCACATAACATCTCCAGAATAGAGAGATCAGAGAAAAACAGAGGACAGCAACTGGATAAAATGGCTCATGACTTTCATTCTTATGTAAATGAATACGTCAGTAAACACAATGGGTGACTTTGAGGTCAGCATGAATTATTGAGGTAATGTCCATATATTGTACGATAAGTCAATAATGTAATTATTGTGACAGGCCTAGGCACAAATTAGGACCAAATCTCATCTGACTCATCACTAAACATCTGCTTTACAGACTGCCCACTTTCAGCATAGTAACCCTCTAGGTCCAGACATATCTGACAGGCAAAGTGTAAATAATATACACATAGTAAATAGTAAATGTTGTCAGAAATAGGTTAGGGCATTGTTATGTTTTGTGTTTCATGTTAAAACTATGGTCTTAATGAGTGTTGTTGAAATGTACACTGCATTCAGGGTAAGAGTCATAGTTTCTCGTAACATAATAATAATATCTTGTGTTTTATAATAATAATAATAATAATAATAATAATAATAATAATAAGTGGCTCTCCTTAACTTGGCTGAAAAAAAAGACCTACAGCTTTTGAAGATTATATTTTTTACGTTTTAAAGGTATTTATTTGCTAGCTATGCTAGCCTAGCTAGCTGGATTGGGCCAGCTAGGCATAGTACCATACACTTTTAGCCTTGTTGACTACACCACTGGTATTCACACATCTGAAAAGTCTGAGTATCTTTTCTCTTTTTTCCTTTTGTTAGCACCTAGCATGTCTTTTCTCATCAGAGAACACAATATGATTATACAATCACATATTAATCACAAAACACAGGAAATAAAATTACACACACACACACACACAGAGTGGATGGACTCTCCTCTTCCATACACATAGATGTGCTCTCATTACACCACAGGCTCACAACACTCTTCCCTTTAATGTTGGCAGAGTCAAAGCCAGACTGATCTTGACTTAGTTGTGGTGCACTCTGAACAGTGGACCACAGCACATATATAAAATTATACAACTGGATTGATTTAATATTTTCTGTTTTGCCCAAATGGTCCCGGCCCCCGCTCTCTATTTACGTACGTCTCCTCCCTGCATGTTCTTCATGTTGAAGCCATCCTTGCCCTTCTTGCCTTTCTTGTTCTTCTTCTTCTTGCAGCAACACTTCTTAATGATGCAGAAGCAGCAGGTGAGGATGAAGAGGGCGCCCACCACAGCAATGGCAATCAGAGCCCAGGGAGGAACTGCAGGAGGGAGAGAGAGAGAGAAAAAGAGAGAGAGAGAAAGAGAGAGAGTTTGCTGAGACACACTGGTTAAACGTGAAGTAGGGGATATTTAAGTGTTTATCTTTTTATGCCCCACCACCAATCTGAAACCATCATGACAGGACTCACGTGGGATGGTCTCAATCTCATTGAGGATCTTGTTACTGAACTTCTTGACAAGGTCATTCATGGAGGATCCTCCAGACTTGGTGGAGTTGTCTGCTATTGTGGAGACTGCTGGGGCAGGGGACATTGTGATGGTGCTGGGTGGGTGTGTGCCTTCCAGGCCTGTGGGTTCAGGGCCCACCATGGCCTCTGGTTTCTTCTTGAACAGGTTCCACTTCATTTTGTGCAGCTAGGCCCTGCAAGAGAGCACCAGAACACCGTTCACCCACCAGAAAAGAGCTCATGTGAGGCAGAGTAGAAGATTGATGTGATGGGGACACCTGAAACAAAATTTGTAAGAACCTCTGTGTCCCACTGACCATATACTGTCCATCCTTTAGAGATGAGAGGGTCACAGCTGGAAGAAAACATTAATACTACACAATGCCCTGCATCCAGACATTGTAATCAGTAATACAGCAAAAGCACCAAGAAATATATGTGGTTAAAGCCCACAGCACTGGGAAGGAAGGCCTTTTTTAATGAGCGAATATACGCCATATAAACAATGGGAGCAGAAATCAAGGTGCGACATCGGGGGCTTCAGGCGAGAAAAGGACGCCATGGAAGACAAATGATAGGGACACAGCTTTGAAGGAAACACGAAAGAGCAGAGCTCACCACCACTGTACCAAGAGAGTACACATATTTATATTTATAACACAGTAATAAATATCTGTTATTCTCTTTTTCAAAAGTATAAAACAAATATAAAAATGACATAAAATACATTTAATAATCAGATACACTTACTTTTAACTATTCTAATTAGTTAGTGAATTAAAAAGGTAGACTTCCATATTTCCATCTTAAAAATCTTTCCTAGACTTTGGGTTAAATTAATTATTTTTTAATAAAAATAATGTTCTTGCACAATTACATTCAGTAGAAACAATAATTATAAATCATTTTCAAATACAGCAAAGAACAAATTTGTGTTTAACTATCAACAGAACTTAAACAAATACAAAGATAAATAAATATATGTATTCATTACTAACATTTTAATTATTATTACTGCAATTAATTATTATGATAATATAATAATAACAAATGTCCATGGTGAATGGATAAATCCAAGGGGTCCAAAATTACTTGGAATATAATACCTTTACATAAGCCTCCATTACAAAAATTTAGCTTACTCCTTCTGTGGCAGAACCATTTGGGAGATTTGAGGGTTTTCTTTTTTGACAGCAACAGAATGTTGTGATTTAAAATCCAGGTTTATAACAGGCTTTTATTAGGCTATGTTTCAAAAACTAATGAAATAGGTAACAGATAATGAAACGGAAATATTTTAAGGGCTAATACAGCAACAAAACATATTCCTACAGTCACCTTAATGAAACAGTCTGGTGGAGACAGACAAGGGCAATAAAGAATGGCACACTGCAAATAATGATGTCCCAGGGAGCCAAATCAACTTAAATCTATCTGATATATCGCATTTAGGAACGGTCATATTTCATTTTTCTTCTACAAATGTTTAGGTTTTCCAAAGGGAATATTTTCACTCGTTTGCCAAATCATTTTGGAACATGCCTTAAAAGGAGAAAAATAATCTACCAATTGACTGAGATCTTTTAACATCATAAGAATTTAAATGAGTTAACAATGACTGGACAATCTCCAGGAGAACTGCTGTGTCTGATCCACCCATACTAGCACAATACATATTAACACATCATCCCTGACATGCCAGTGTCACTGCAGTGCTGAGAATGCCCACCGACCAAACAGGGTGAAAGGGGGCTCACATAGTATGCAGAGCAACAGCTGGACTACAGGCTGTAAGTGCATCTGTACAGTCAGTGTGGCAGAGAGAATCAGTGTATAATTGTCTTTCAACAATGTCAATATGAAAATTATTAAATGTATATCAACTAAATTAATGTTGATTTCTCCTGCCAAGACAGCTTTAGTGCAAGTAAAATCAAAACCTGTCACTAACTGGTGGATCCACTATAAAACCAAATGCGAAAAGCTAAGCTGGACATTGTCCAGAGCAGATATATCTCTTTCTCTTTGGTTTAGACTAAATAATCTTCACCACTACAATGTCATCCTCTGGTAAAAACAACCAAGCGTCCTCTGTGAATAAAGATAATAACAATAGTTCCTCTGCGATTAAATGGGATGAACATGGATCCATACACAAAGCTATAAGTTCTGAGGAGTCTCCAGTAACAGAGGAGTGGGTTACAATGTCTGAAAGAGAATAAAAGTATAGTCGGCAAATTCAACTTCTCCATACAGCTTATGAACCCAAAGTATCCAGACATCTTCTAATGAGTGAATTCAGGGAAGTGAACATATTTCACACACGTGGCTTGTATTTTTCCACAGAAAAGCACTGACCGACAGAGGAAACGTTCCAGAGCAGCTACCCATGAAACTAATGTCACACGGCTCAGTGTAAAGTATGGCATAGAGGGATATAAAACCCTCCAGCACTGGGCTGTGGGGCAATAGAACTGTGTTCTCTGGAATGAGGGAGCTCTATCAAAAAAATTAAAATGAGCTTTAATACAAAAAGCGCATTCATTCATTTATATTCTGTAGCTACTTCATCTTGTTCAGTGTCACGTGGGTCCAGAGCCTACCCGGAACCATTGGGTGTAATGGAATAAGACACCAGTCCCTCACAGGGCATCACACACTTGCCCAGTCACTCACAAACTCTCACATTTTTTACACAGGTAATCCACCTACCAATATGTGTTTTTGGACTGCTCACAGACAGTCACCTGAGGCAAGGGTCAAACTTGGGACCCCCAGATTTAAGAGCCATTTGGCCGCAACAGTACCTGCAGCACCACTGTGCTACCCAATTAACTGTATTTCATTCAAATGAAATGCTACATCCTTGTCATCATCAAATGCTCAGAAAATGCATACGGGATAAGTTGAAAGAGTTTCCACTGGGGAATAACTGCTTATTCATAAACCTGGTTCTTTTTTTTCCTTTTAAATAAACTTGACATTTTTCTGAGTCTAAGACTCAGTACCAGACAACAGTGCTTTCTTTTCCTTACTGAATAAACTCCTCTTTGCCAACTCCTGTTAACCTGTAAGGTGATAGGTAAGGAGAGATATAAACGAGACAGGGGAAACGGGGGGAAAACTGAACAACTGTGCGATTGCCCTAATGCTAATGGCTAAATCCTAATTACACATTCATTCTCTTTAGACTAAGAGGGGATCGCTTTAATACGCTTTATTGATTGCTGTGTCAACCTGCACAGGCACATATTAAGCAGTGGAAGTGAAGTAATATGTACAACACATGGGCAGCAAGAGCGTGTTAAACGGGTCAAAGGTTTTCAAAATAGAGCTGGAATTCTATCACCTCGTCTTTGATACATGATACATAAACTGAAACCCAAAATACTGGCTTAATGTTTCTTTTTTTTCCCCCTCAACCAATTTTCACCCTTGCTTTTATTATTGAGAACCCTCCCCCACCCCACCCCACCCCTCATGAGTGAGGACTCCCTCAGTGACAAGTGATGCTATCAAACTAAAGAGTAAAGGTTAGCACTTGCTTCCTTTGAGACATGTGAAACCTGCCACTGGATCTTTTAAGAACTGCCACTAATCTTTGGAACTCAACACACTTTGAGGAGAACACTTTAAGCACAATTCTAATGTTAGGTAACAACTAAGGTGTTAGCTAACTAATGAACATGTCATCAATGGAGGACTCCTGACAATGCAGTCTGTACTACCCACAGGAAGAAATACACTACGTATACAAATGTTCATAGACACCTCTTATAATGAGTGAATTCAGCTCTTTAAATTGAACCAACTGCAAAAACAGATGTTCATTTGGTCACACACAGCTTGTAAACTTAAACAAAGTAGGATGCTCTGGATAGTCATCATTCTCTATGCCACTCCAGAGTACTTCAGGTTCTCTGTAGTAATGGAGCATCACCAAGTACATATGGGATGAATTGGAGCATGCTGAATGCTATCAAATCCTGCAAAGAAATGTCCCATATCTAAGGTAAGACCCTTGTAGAACAGCATCACACTTTAGACAAAACTGAAGTCAAATGACTTCCAAGGTGTTTATACTAAAGACGACACAACTGCTGTTATCATGTGACTAAATGTGAGCTTACATTATATTGTGTTTTAAGCAATAATTCTGCATATATTCCTTACAGAATCGGATTGGATTCATTTGTTTTTTGCTGATGTTGGTTTCATCATTTTCTGCTGATATCATCCTGGTATCAGACCAGTGTCAGTCTCTGTTTTAAATATAATTCGTGTATGAGAATTTTCTCCACTAAAGAAAAGAGTTAAGTCAGAGGATAAAAGAGAGTGAGAGAACACAAAAACAACCGGCACTCTTAAATCTTTGCTGAAGGATTTCTGGACGAGGATATTGATTAACTCAAGCACAACTGCACTGTGCTCTCTCTCTCTCTCTCTCTCTCTCTCTCTCTCTCTCTCTCTCTCTCTCTCTCTCTCTCTCTCTCTAAGGTGAACCAACAAGGCAGATGTGTATTAAATTCATCTAGGTTCTAGGTTAACTATTGGGAGGAGCTACTGATTTTTAATCACAACCCAGTTCTCATAGTCTCAAGCCTTTCACTCATTATTACCGTCCATTTCCAGCCAGTCTTCCATTAGTAGCCATTCCATGTAGAGCTCCACTACATTACATGGTAGGCACAATGGAGGGTGTCATTGATTTTTTTTACCCCATTGCTTGTTATCTGCCCCCTCTTCTCTGCAGCTCCACTGCTCACCTGCTGAGTTAGACTGACATTTGCTCTCTAGCTGAGCTATTGATTGACAACGTCCCATCGTTGTAGCCATTGCGCCGGCATGGAGAATATGATGAGGCTGCCCTTTTCACTCGCTCACACTATCAGTCACAACAGGCTCTCATTAGAATGCTTCTCACTGGTCCGGACTCGTCATATTGAAAGTGATTTTGACAGATCAGGGCTTTGGCTTTCATCCCTTGCCCTGCATGGGAAAAATGATAGCCCCCCACTGCATCCCCTCAAAAAGGATGGGAATGAACAATGAGTTTGGCATGAATATCCTCTGAAAAATCATGTAGCACTGGACATGGCTGTGTATTCCTACTGGGTCCCAAAAGCACTGATTCAATTGGATGATTGGAGCATTAGAAGAGGGAATGTAGCAGAACCTAAAGCAGCATTTCCCTCAGATAAATCACTGGTCTCCGAGCTCCGCTCTCAGCAGTTTGTGATGGGGGAAGTGTAGCTTTCATTTGACTTCACCCTCTCTCTCAGAGAGACAAAGCAAGGGAGAAGTGATCTGTCTGAGTTTGGGAGACAGGCAATCTCGCAGGCCCAGCTAAATGAGCAAGCAAGACAACTGGACAGAATCGGGCTACACAGCTGCCAAACTGGCCAGGCTTTGACCCTGACATCTGCAGAGCAGACACATGTAAAATTCATCTCAATAATGGCAGACAGAAGTACACACACTCTTGAAAGTTAAGAGTACTTTGACGCCACTTTTGGATTCTATGAACCAGCCCTTGAAATGGGCATTTTTTGTCTTAAATAGGATGAATTTTTTTTTCCACATAACATAAAGGTCATATGCCAATAAATGACTAACCCCCAAAAAGTACAAACAAGCCAAGAACCATTTATATAATTATTCCACTGCAAGATACTGGAACCTTTAGCACCAGAAACCAGAACTGTGTTTTTTCTATTGGCTACTGGCCACCGTCTAGTTCCAAAAGTTCCAGTCTCATGGTCAGTGCTTAAATATATTCCAGTAGGTGCTAAAGAGTAACAGCCCAAGTCAGTGATAGCATTTACGCTAGCAAACACACAATTAGTGTTTTTGCTCATTTCCATCATCCAAGAACCTCTTGACTCTGCAAGGTTGTATGTGATTGCAGGCATTTGTGTCAGTGCAGGGGAAAACTGTAATATACATTCATATCATACAGTAAAGTCGCTAACTACACAGCAAATTCACCAGTGTTAAATCAACACTATTAGTGTAAAATTAACACTGTTAGTGTAATACTTTAACACTCTCAGTGTTAAGTTAACACTAATGGTGTTGATTTAACACTGGAGAATTTGCTGTGTAGAAAGAAATACTGCTAATTAGCCAAATTAGACACTTTAACTGTTCTAGAAAATGGGAGGGTTGTTGTGTTAGAAAGGGAATCTGGCAAAATAAAATGTGTGCCGTGCTTAATGTGCAGATCCCCAGCCGGGTTGGTGGGTGATCTGTTGTGGTGAACCCTTTCAGGAGAAACCAAAATGTGACAACAGGTGCTCTAGCTATTCTGTTGCTGAGAAAATTAACAAGACCTAGAGCCATAATTTATGCTGTTTCCTGTCTATGAAGAGAAACCATTCATTTCAGTCCCTTAACTTTAAAAGAAGGTGGACCTACTTAAGATATTCAGACTGAAATCGGTTTGTAACATAACTTCCAGTATTCCGGTATATATAAGTGTTTAGGGTAACTTGCTTCCTTTCCAGGAAAAAAAGCCACAGTACAACTGATTCATAGTCTCCACACTGCCCCCTGCCTGCAGAAGGGTGAACTCAAGTTGCACAGCTAAATTCACAGCAACGTTCTCAGTGAAATGTTCAAGAGGCAGATTCACACACTCAGAAAATCCAAAACCCCCCACAGGGGCAAGTGGGGAGCAAAATGAAACGGGACCCTGAATGGTTTGAAAGTCAGCTAAGCACAGCTTTGAAGTAGCCAAGGGAAAAACATACAAACAGTTGTTTGGAGCCTAAATCCATTTCTTTAATCACCCCTTTCCAACTACACAGTTTTGCATTTTTGCTGCACTTATACACCCGATTACACTAATGAGAGTCTTGATAATTGTCCATAATTATTGAATCTAATAAATGGCCAGGCAAGGAAAACACAAATCGGAGCAGTATGTTTGCTCCTCGGCATGGGGACTGAGGCTCTGTCCACATAGAAAGAGCCCTAGACACAAAGTAATCAATGTTCTATTCTCCTCAGAGGAAAACACGGGGGAATAGAAAGCATTCAGCTTCAAGGCTGCAGCCAGAAAGAAGCACGGATAACTTTCAAGAGTTCTTAAAAGCAAATACAGCACAGAGTCAAGACACATTACACATTTAGAGTCAAATGGGCTCTGTGCTGCTGGAGAAAAAGAGCCGTGTGGCAGCAGTGGACCATGGGGATGACACAATAACAGATGTTTTTCTCTGTACAGGGAGCCTCATGGATTTACACTTTATTGTGCTTGGATTTTGGGATATACTAACAACATTCTACATTTTAATATGAGCGAAAAGTGACAGTCTCAGTGGGATGCAACTGTAACTAAAAGGTACTTATGGATTAGGGGGGGATTCTCCCTTAATCCAGTGGATCTGCTCTGTTGAGGAGACCCAGAGTGGCCTAGGCATTGCGCCCAGCGAGCAAACAGCTTTGTAAGTTACATTTTTAGAAAAGTATGTTAGAAAGGTTAGCCCATGTTCCTGTCATTAGCCGTTAAGTGTTTCAACTCTTTAGTTGAGTTTGACTCATACTGCAGATGGATTCCATAATCTTTCTGAGAAGTAACATCTCCAAGAACACAGGGATTACTGCCCTACAGAAACAAAAAAAATGTGTTTTTTTCTGCACAACAAAATTGATTGAGATTGATTGAGATTTTTCCTGAAATAAATTAAAAAAAATTCCCAGTAATCTTATCTGTGTCTCTTCATGGCATTTAGTTGAGATCTCAGTGAGGTTTTACTCTGGGCTCAGATTTGCTGAATGATCAGTCCTGTTTATCTAGCTCATTTTCAAACTGAATTAAAAGCATTAACTCAATTATTTCTCATTCAACCTACAGATCTTTCTCGGTTTTAATCTTTAAATAGCTGTTATTCATTTTACCTGGACCAGAAATATCTCCTTTTTGTCTGATGCTATATCTCCTGAGGAAATTATGAGAATCACCATTAAGTCTCCAGTGCCATCAATGAGCAGGTTTTCAGCAATAAACCTGTCTTCTGGGACAGTTCTTTTCAGTTCATTTATGCATTTTTAATGGTACAGGCCAAAAGTCAAGAAAATGAGGACAAGCTACTTTAATCAAATGCAGGTTTATGAGTGAAATTAGACAAGCTCTTGGCATATTCAAAGACTAAAACTGAATTTTAATTCTGATTTTAACGTGTCCTCCACACTTCCAGTGGCCACTACCCGTGTGAGGTGAGGAGGGGGCAACATGGAGCGGGTTTTTGTGTCAAAACACACTTATTCTTGGCAGCAAAGACAAACATGCACCCCACTGCATAGATCTATATTTGAATACATACATGCAGGAACACCTCAATCAATTAGAATATCATCAAAACGTTAATTTATTTCTGTAATTCAGTTCAAAACGCTGAACTCATATATTATATAGATGCATTACGAACAGAGTGATCTATATCAACCGATTATTTAAATTTTTTTTAATGTTGTTGATTATGGCTTACAATGAAATGAAAACTCAAATGTCATAATCTCAGAAAATTTGAATAATCAACACAAAACACTTGCAAAGTCTTTAAAATAATCCCTTAGTCTGGTTCAGTAGGCTACACAATCATGGCTTGACAGAGTATTAGCAGTTACTGACACTCTCCTGCTGGAGCATATTAATGGACAGTAGAATGGAAGAAAAAGTGTCATAGAAAAAGGGGAGTACTTCGTGCATCCCTCTGCTCTCAAGATGTGAAGATGGAGATGTGAATTTAATTTTCCAGCAGGACTTGTCCACACTGCCAAAAGTACCAATACCTGGTTTAATGACCACAGTATCACTCTGCTTGATTGGCCAGCAAACTCGCCCTGATCTAAATCCCATAGAGAATTTATGGGGTATAGTCAAAAGGAAGATGATAGACACCAGACCCAACAATACAGACGAGCTGAAGGCCACTATCAGAGCAACCTGGGCTTCCATAACATCTCAGCAGTGCCACAGGCTGATCACCTGCACGCTGTATTGATGCAGTAATCCATGCAAAAGGAGCCCAGACCAAGTATTGAGTGCATATACTGTACATACTTTTCAGTAGGCTAACATTTCTGTATTAAAAATCACTTATTAAATTGGGCTTATATAATATTTTAATATTCTGAGATAATGACTTACAGCCATAATCATCAATGTTAAAAGAAATAAAAGCTTGAAATAAATCACTCTGTTTGTAATGAGTCCATATGAGTTTCACATTAGAATTGAATTACCAAAATAAATTATCTCTTTGATTATATTCTAATTTATTGAGATGCACCTGTGTGTGTGTGTCTGAGTGTGTGTATGTTTATAATCTAACCATAGTGCAAAGGCATAGATCTCCATATTGGCAGGTATACATACAACACTTCCCTATGCCAAACGCACACACTCGCATGCACACACACACACACATGTTTATGTTTGCAACCATTTCCAAAAAATAGGCTACGGAATAATTATTCATTTAAAAATAGATTTTAAATATATAATAAATTAATGAATATAAATAAATTAATGTATGAAAGAATAACAAAACTAAAAATAAAATGAATAATGCTGTGTCTCTCACTATGTTTCATGTTTACCGTACTCTGGCTCCTCACACTTTAGAGAGAAACATTGATGGACATTGATGTTAATTTGTTTCCTTGCCACTCCAAGGGCTCCTCTAACACACTTAAGATGGCGTCAGGGATTCCCCGAGGAGAAGTGGTGAGGCAAAGTGAGAGAGGGCAAGTTAAAACCAGAACTGAAATGCAGGGTAAACGGTGTCTAAGTGTGGATCCTTTTGGCCAGTGGTAATTTTACTAGAGGTACGTATGAATGGTATGAAACATATGAAAACCATGATATACACATCTATTATGTTTTGTTTACAAGCAATTCTCTGGTCTTATTATTAAAAGATTAATCTGCAGTACAAGGCAAAACTGTGTTCAAAACAATTAGAATTTAAATGTTAATATGATGGACCAGGAAATCCTTCATTGTTATGTAACCACTCATTCTTATGTAAAAGAACAGTGGACGGTGCTGTTAGACAGGGGGGAGAACACCTTTGTGCTATTTGATCCTGTCACAGGAATTTCATTAAGACCCCTGTGTTGTCTTGAGGAAAATGGATATAATATGTCCCTTTAAAGCATAAGAGCAGCAACAAATATAGAGAAACAGCAGAACATGTTACTGATCTAAACCCATGGCCCTGTGTGGGCGAGGGATGTGTGAGTGATCCTCAAGTATTATGAGAGATCTTAGGCTAACTCTTCAAATAAATCTTAGTGTCATGATCTGTGGAGGAAGGCCAGTTCTGTTGCTATGAAGCCTGTGGGGAACTGTCAGGGAAGGCCTATTGATTTTTGCTATCTCTGTTATTTTAATTAATATCATCAGGATTTTTCCTTAAGTATCTGGGTGACACAACCAAGCTCTGACCTTATTATTTACAGTGTGCTCCTCCAAGTATGTTGAGCTCCAATGTGGTTTTAGCAGCAGTAACTGTTTGTTGTTTTTTTTTCCTCTGAGGAGATTCCAGCCTTCACCTTCACATTGTGTGATAGGGTGGAATTGACTACAACCGAGGAGGAAATAAAACGTTATAACAAATTATATCAGGTTACTTTCAGAAGGTCTGTTCAATAGCTCCTTGTCCTGGTCTGACCCTCATGCAATCAATTTACCTCAGCATCTCAAGCCTGAGCAACACCTCCACAGCTCTGAACCACATCTGGTTCAGTGTCTTCTGCAGTGACCTGTACTGCATGTTCACAAAATGATAAGGGATGCCATGATAAGGGATATCATGGGATAAAATGATAAGGGATAAGCACCCATATTAGACATGCTTTTACTGGTACTACTACATTACCCCAGGGTTTCCACATGCAAGAGGGATGAATGAAGAAAAAATTGTAGGCAATTTAACACAGTTTCATGCACTGCAGTGGAAACTGCTGGCACGGGACTCTACTTCCAGCCGCCTCCTTATTAAATCTATGGCAGCGCAGTTACATTAGTGAATGGCATGATTAATTATGGTCATTGTCACTCCTCCTGCACCTGCTGTGATGGGCTTGCCGCTCTCCACTGAGGCAAAAACGGTACGATTTAAGCTGTGAGTGGTGCCCAGTTTACCGTAGCTTAAGTTCCTAAACAACCCAGCGATAACACCGTTCCACTACACACACTCTGTACGAACTCTGCATGCCAGGCTCAAGCATGGAGCAAGGAAGCGAATCAGAGATCGAGCAAGACAGAGAGCAAGAGAAAGGGAACCCCCCCTTACCAGGCAGTAGTTGTGTCCTCCTGATCACAGACACTCGTCCAAATACGAGTGGTGGACTTAACGCCTCAGTGGTGAGGTAACATCCCCCAGTGACTCCTCCATCAGTGCAAACTGCAGCGCCCCTCACTTCTCTCCACTGCAGTAGAGCTCGCTCACATACACTTACACACACAGTAATACCCCCCCACCCTTCTTCTCTCTCTCTCCCTCACTCACACACACATTGCTCAGCTCCTGTTCCTTACACCTTCTGTTTTGCACATCCTCTAACTCTATATCTATCTCACACATTGACATTTACTGTCTCGCAGCCTTTCTAATTCTCATGTACCTCTCTCTCTCTTGTATTAGCTCTTCTCCATTCTCTCTCACTCTCATATAAACACTCTTACTTTTTTCTTATACTCTTCTACCTCTCTCTCTCTCTCTCTCTCTCTCTCTCTCTCTCTCTCATTTATGATGCTGCTCACACACTGCTGCATGCAGTAAGCTACGCCCTGAACGGGTACTGGAGGACAATCTAAAATGATCAATATGTAAACCCCCCCTCCTTAGGGGCTCTGCTGGTTTAGCTGCTGAAATGGGCTGAGCTGGGGGAAGGAGGTGGGGAGTGGGATGTGATACAGAGGCACCAGGTGCACACAGCAAACCTGGGGAGAGGGAAGATGCCATTTCTGGAGTCATTTCTAGTTTCAGCTCTCTCTGCTCGCTCATTCAGAACACGGCCAAACAATGAAAAATCTCAGGCCAATTCTGTGCAGCACATGGCAAGCCTAACAGAGGAACATTCAGTAACGTGTTAACCCTTTAAACTCATATAGCGAGGTATTACTCAGTAGCTACACTGCAGAAGATCGAATAAAGGAAGGTTATTAGTGAACAGGAGCTCCATAAATGTTTAGCATTAACTCTATCATTGAAACGTGTGAAATAATTCATTGTGGAGTAACTCATAAACATGATAAAAGTTTTTGGACATCAACAATTTAAAGTCAGTATGTGTTTCTAGACTGAATCATTTCATATCAGAACTATTCTGAATGACACTGTTTGCGTCGTAATAATCTGATCATGAAGAAACTTGGAAAAATGGAATTTGCCTTTAAAGGAACACTATGTAATGTTTTTACCTTAAAATTACAGCTTCAGAATCATTGTGATGCTCGTTTGACCTCTAATAAGAGAACAGAGCCTCTGCCTTTGCTATTCTGCACTCAGCACTGCAGAAAATGCACTATGTAACTGTCGGAGGGGGGTAGGAAACCACCCCCATCCCTCCTTCCTCATGATTTCAGGAGAGAGCTGTAAAAGTGAATTACACTCTGCAACTATAGGGGGAGCCCAGGAGCAAAAATACCAAGTCTTACCTGTAGTGTCTGTACCTAGGTGTAAGGACGAGTAATGGAAACTTAAATATCTTAAACATCCATTTTAATATGAAATCCAAAATAGTGCTTCTGCCTGGATGTGTATCTTTCTCGACACCTGACAAGCAAATGTTTCTACTGACACTCTCTTATAAATAATTTTACCTAGCTTTAGGGCAGGTGTTGCAAACATATCCAGGTGGTGCAGTTTGCCTCCATTTTCTTATCATTTTAATGGGATTTCTGGGAAAGCCTCAGGCACAAAAAAGACTAACAGAACATGATTTAGACGAAAAAGCTCCTGAAACTGAAGTCCCACTCAATCTGCACAGAACATCGTAAGACGCCCCCACATTAACAGAAACTGAGCCAAAGAGCCAGAGAGCAATCTAAGAGACCATTACTCTACGTGTCTCAGTCCATAATGGGAAACTGCAACATTTATGCGTAAAATCCAAACATTACTTTACTTCAGGGCAAGGGAGTGTCACATGACAGGAATGACTGCAATCCATGAATTACAGAACTGGTTTTTAAAGTGACCAAGCAAAGACTTGCAGTGGATATGCAGTGCTTATTAATGACGACTTCAGCTGATCTGGTCTGGTCACAGAAGCAATAAGTCATTTTACAATCAAAGCATTATACAAAGAAAGCAATTATTATTTCCATTATTTTTTGTACTTTATAAAAAAAATATATTGCAACTCATATATGATGAAGAAACATATTGCTTTGTAGTCCCTGGATGAACCACTTTATGGTCCATAGAATGTGCCATCCACATGGGGGCAGCCATGTTTAAAATAGGTTTATAACAGAATCTCTGATATTCTTATACACATATACTCTTATTATCACAATATACACCTAATACTTTAAACCACGCTCCAAAACCTAAACCAACACTGGTCTAATCCTAACTCTACTGCTATCGATAATCATTTGAGATTCACCAGATAGTCTCAGCGTTTGAATATAAATTGAACTAAAATCGCAGTGATGAATAAACCCTA
Source organism: Hoplias malabaricus (assembly GCF_029633855.1). Lineage (NCBI taxonomy): Eukaryota > Metazoa > Chordata > Actinopteri > Characiformes > Erythrinidae > Hoplias > Hoplias malabaricus. The sequence goes on along the minus strand of NC_089802.1, from coordinate 44,091,013 downwards.
AATTAAATAAATGAATAGTGATTAATAAGAGGGTGGCACAGTGGTGCAGCAGGTAGTGTCTCAGTCACACAGCTCCAGGGACCGCTCCGGGTGACTGTCTGTGAGGAGTTTGGTGTATTCTCCCAGTGTCCATGTGGGTTTCCTCCGGGTGCTCCGGTTTCCTCCCATGGTCCAAAAACACACGTTGGTAGGTGGATTAGAGACTTAAAAGTGTCAGTAGGTGTGAGTGTGTGTCTCACCCTGTGAAGGACTGGCAGCCTGTGAAGGACTGTGATTACGGGTAGGCTCCAGACCCACCGCAACCCTGAATTTGATACGCAGTTACAGACAATGAATGAATAAATGATTAATAAGAGTTTTGCATATTCCCATTATATGTTGTTCAGATTCAGGCTTAATTCTAGTTTCTGACAAGAAGAAAAGAAAGCATTATACTAAAAAAACAACTTTTATAGTTTTAGGAATCACACATATCTTCAAACTCTACCCACAGTTTGTTGTTAATATCATTAAAAGCTTAATGTTGTGCCATTTTGGGTTTGGTCCATTTTATTGATGGTTGCTTTAAGCACATTCAGCAAGGCAGTGATTCAATTGCATCACTCCATTCCCTGTGATTAGGTGAGACTGAATGTGAGCAAGAGAGAGGCCAGGAGCAGCTGTAGGCCACTGTCTTGTCGCAGGAGTGACAGAGCATTTAAAGGTGAATGCTTTATTTAGGTTTACTAGAAGCTCTGATAAACAAGGAGGCAGGTCCCGGAACGCGGTGTCCTGTGAGGCACGTTGTCTCAGTCCAGATAAAATCTGCATCACATCTGAGAAATTTTGTGGCATTAGGACCCTGTGATACTTTTCAGGAAAATACTGTTGCTCAAAGAATTTGCAAATTATTAGAATTAGAATTTAATTTGGACGTGTAATGTGACATAGCACAGGAAAGAAAAGAGATTTGCTTCATAGCGCTGTAATTTCAAAGAGATAACAGAAAATCAGATAAAAAGAATAAAAAAGATGTTATCTTCAGTCTTCTGACGCTCAGATAGTTCTCATGAGAAACCTAGGAATTTCCCACTGAAATTTAGTGGAGGTCTCGCTATGTTCTCACTCTGGAACCATTCTTTGCTGACCCTAATTTCTCTTCTATGTCTCCTGTGTCTGATGTCTCTTTTTATTGTCTAATGTTAATTGTCCAGAGACATTTTATGAGAATATTCATTACATTCCTTGAGCTGCAACTTTGTAGGAATTGACTTTCCCTCTGAGATGCCCCTCAGCAGCAGGTTTGGTGACTTTGTGACCAAAGAGCCAAAGGTTCATGACCAAATGCCATTTTGGTCCAAAATCTCAAAAGAATATGTTATTGCTCAAACGTGGCTCACTGATGTCTCAAGAGACTTCAATGAATCTCTTAAAAATAGCTTTTGATTCAAAGAAGGTGTGACATAGTTCTATAAGGTTCTGATGAGGTTCACATAAGACCACTGTTATCACACGGTGTATAGCAGGCTTTGGAATGATGAAAGTAAATAAGGTAAAAATAACGTTTCCTAACGTGAGATAAGATGTGAGAGATGTAAGATGTGAGATAAAAGCCTTCAAGTCCCAGTCAGAGAGATTTTTCTGCCTGTGTAATTTGGTGCGTCAAAGTGGAGAAAGTCAGCGTGTTGCTATGCAGACTGCAGCGGTCAGTGATTTAGCAAAGCTGAGAACTGATGATGCAGGCAAGGCACTTTAATGTCAGCACTGATCACCGGAGGCAGACGAGAAAGAGAGAAAGAGAGAGAGAGAGAGAGAGAGAGAGAGAGAGAGAGAGAGAGAGAGAGAAAGAGAGAGGTTACATTAAAGTAATGAGATTGTACTCCAAGGATTTTTGGATCAATCCTATTTGCACATTAATCTCAAAACAGAGACTTACCAAATATTGATATGACAGTAAGGCTAAACAGACGACTGAATTAGACTCTAAAACCTTATAGAAGTCAACCTGCATTTCTATAAATCACTGAAAAATGATTCACTCACAAATAATATCCCATAAATTCCAGGGTCTGAACCGACAATCACTTTTTTTCATCATTCTCATAATTCATTATTCTAATAACAACACAACACAACACAAATTTCGTATTATTTTCATAGTAGCTATTGAATCATTTGTAACACTGAATGAATAATAAACCTTCATTTAGAGTTACATTTTAAGGGTACTTACTCCTTTAACCATTTTTTTTAAATAAGAATTTTTGCTTTCCTGATCATACTGACCTTATATAGAAATGAAGCTGGAAAAATTTTATTCATATTCATTCATTCATTCATTGTCTAACCCTTATCCAGTTCAGGTTCGCGGTGGGTCCAGAGTCTACCTGGAATCAATGGGCACAATGTGGGAACACACCCCGGCATATAATATAAAAATATTTATATTAATATAATAAGTCCACCTATTCATTTTACTGAACAATGTAAAAAGGGTTCTATTCAACTAACTATTCTACTAACAATACAGCGAAAATCTGACGTTAGCCCCGCCCATTCGTGCTGAAGTGTTTCAGACCAAGCATCACTGTAAACAAAACCTGTAAAATATACAGCAGGATTTCAGAACACAGCTCTTTTACATTTAATTCAGACAAAAAAATATAGCAAAATCTCTTTAATTCCAAGAGGTAAAGAGAGATTGGAGAAAAACAAGAACTATGTAGTGTATTACACTCTAAAAATATGTTACAAAAGAATATACACTATTTCAGGAAGGTAATTGAGATGTGGGGAAAGTTTTGTTGTTTTATTTGCCAAATAGTTATTTCCATTAATGAGTATATAACGGCACAGTGGTGCAGCAGGTAGTGTCACAGTCACACAGCTCCAGGGACCTGGAGGTTGTGGGTTTGATTCCCACTCCGGGTGACTGTCTGTGAGGAGTTTGGTGTGTTCTCCCTGTGTCCACGTGGGTTTCCTCTGGGTGCTCCGGTTTCCTCCCGCAGTCCCAAAAAACACAGCTACTCAAAAGTGTCCATAGGTGTGAGTGTGTGAGTAAATGTGTGTGTGTGTGTCACCCTGCGAAGGACTGACCCCTTCTCCAGGGTGTGTTCCCACCTTGCTCACAGTGATTCCAGGGAGACGCCGGATCTACAGTGACCCTGAACCTGATAAGTGGTTACAGACAATGAATACATTAATTAATGCTCATTAATTCATAATAACTTTATCTTGCTCAGGGTCAGGGCACCAGTCCATCACTGGTCATCACACACTGACACTATGGACAATTTGACACAGCACAGTCACTCCACCTACCAACATGTATTCCTGGATTGTAAGAGGAAACCGGAGCATGGAGAGAAAACCCATGCAGACACATGGAGAACACACCAAACTCCTCACAGACAGTCACCTGAAGAGAGGATAAAACCAGAAGCCTATAACTGTACTACCATGGTGCAGCCCCTGTATAGTACATGAGTACAACTTAATCATGACCTTCCTGCCCTTGTGTAACTCTTCTCTCTCACTCCAGTGTCATATCTGCCGCTGAGGGGATTCCTCTCTGTGTGTGAGCAACATTTGGTGATCAAAGGTTAAAAGAACTGGAGTGCTCTCTTGGCACAGTGCCATATGGTGCCAAGTTGGTGGAGTCACTTTACACCAGATGGAGCCTGACATCTTCCTCCAACCCCATTAGTAAATCTGAACATTATATAAATGTAACATAAGCGGCAAAGCTACATTCACTTTTCAATCAGGCCAATCAGGTGACAACAAACAGGAGGAGATTATCATCCCTATAAGAAGCATAACATCAAAGGATCTTGATTTGTCAAAGGGTGGATGGGCAGGGTAGTGAGGGGTGGGGTGTAGTTTGTGGTCTATATCTGCACACCCCTCTCTCTTGTACTCTGCACCTCTGCCTATAATGCTTTTAAGCTAATTAAATCCAACGTGTTTCTTTTTGACATTTGCATGAGCCAATAACAAAACATAAAACAATCCAAAAGTAAGACATTTTTTGCTTCAAAAAGGAGTATAATTAAGTGTCTGTCTAAGCATTTTTCTGGAGCCAGATGTCTGACCACTCAATAAATGCTTATTCTGAAAGTTTTATAGATGCTCACAATCTGTTAAAGGGGAATCCCACTGTGACGGGGACAGGAGGCAGATATCCGTAACATTAAATGTCTCTAAAATCTACCTGCATGAAAGGGTAGTGATGTTCATTAGTTTTTTTCAAATCTGAGTCAAGGCACATGTCACAGGGAATCAAGTGCGGGTGTCTTTACGATACACTGGAAATCAAGCCTGATTTGAGTCATGAATAACTGAGAAATTGGGTCTGAGTAGTGGCAGTTCTAGTGGCAGGGGTCTTGAGCCTGGCTGCATTTGTTTATCTATTTGCAAGAATCCATAAATACCATAGAACATAGAAGATGTAACAGAAATCTGATATGAAAATGCAATGAGGTAGGGTTTCTTTTTTTTTTTACACTGAAATTGGGGTCAATCGTGGCCAGTGAGAGGCCGAGCACTTTGGGTGTATTTACTTTGTGTTAACAAATGTAAATTTAATGGACAAAAGTTCTATCTATCTATCTATCTATCTATCTATCTATCTATCTATCTATCTATCTATCTTGAGTTGAGGAGTGCAAAGGCCTTAAACCTGTATGAATTTTTGGTTGTATTTGCAAGAAAGAACAAAAAAAGATAGAAGAGAGCTGATTTAACGGAAACTGAATATGAAGCATTGCTAAGCAGAGCAAAGGCCTTGAATGATGGTAACTTGTCAATCTGTTAAAATGAAACATTAGAAAATGTTGAATACAGAATATAGTGAATATATAACTGAAAACACTATGAATGAAATGTTGAATTATGTAAAATACTGACATTTTCTTTTAATGCCCACAATGCACATTTAGACAGAAAGTAATTAACCCCTCTAACATACCCACTAGCCCCAACTTGGGTGCCCCCATTTCAAAGGTTCTAGACTCGTCACTGAGAATCATGTTTTGGTGGGTAAATGACTATGAGTCAAGCCTGTGTTGAGTCACAAATCACTAGTAAACTGTGTCTGAGTCACGTAACTGGGAGAGAAATCTGAGTTGAGTCACAATCCCTTGGAAATTAGAGTCTGAGTCAAATCACTAAGAATCAATCTGGTAACAGGGGCAAGTAACTAGGAATCAATTCTCACTTGAGTCATGAATCACTAGATTGAGTCAGGAGTCATTGGGAGTATAGTCTGATTTGAATCATGAGTCACAGAGAATCAAGTCTGAATCAAGTCATGAGTCACTGGGATGGAAATCTTTAGTGAAGAGTTTAAGTTAAGTTTTAGTACTTGCCTCTCAAATACAGGCTTTTGAATTTATGACAAGTCAGAGTCTACAATCCTTCTCTCTGTGTCTGAGGAATTGTTTATTAATACTTTTGAGATAAGGCTTTGATAAAATGTTGATCTATTCCTTGTGGTAAGGAACACGAAGTGCATTTTAAGGCCCAGTTTCATTTGTGTATAATAAATTAAATGGCTTTAATCACTCAGTGCACATCACAACCCTTGGTTTCTAAAACCTCTTCTAAAAAGAAATATGAGATGGAATGTTTCTGTAGAATGAGACGTCTCTGGATGACCTTATACAAGTGAAATATTGGGGAAACACATTTTTCTAAATCTTTGACATCAGTCAGAAACCTAAACCTAGCCCTGGTTCTAATCCTCTATAGTGACTTTAGTGATCCTTCAAAATAAATACTGATTGATACAATTCATGCACGATGCCTCAGTATATCGATGGCTGCTTTGAGCACATTGCAGTCATTCAACTGCACTATTCCATTCCATCATCAGATGAGACTGGATACAGGATTCTCTGAATCTCTAAATTGACTTCTGAAAGGACAATAATATAACCCACATCCATGTTTGCCCTATATAGAGTACAATGCATGACTTTGGCAGCTCACTTCCATCTAATTAACCCAAAACTCTGAAAAGCTCTAATTTTAGTATGGGATTAATGTGTGTGGTTCTGATGAGGGGAGAGAGCAGTAAAATTGATCAAATGATCAGAAGGAGAAAGCATCAGACATCAATGCAGGATTGTTTCTCAATAAAACCAAACTCTCTCTTTCTCTCTCTCTCTCTCTCTCTCTCTCTCTCTCTCTCTCTCTCTCTCTCTCTCTCTCTCTGCTAGAGTAAAAGAACAAAGCAGGCTTCATTATTCTTTTACTAACAGCCTTTGAAATGTTCAAGGTTATAAAAAGAAGCCCATACAAGTCACAATCTCTTTCAAGCTGGTCATAGAAACCTTCAATAGACGATTGTCTTTATGAACGAACATCAATCCATCTCATCTATTGTAGATTCAATACAGTGTAAAAGTTACACACTGTGTGTCACTTCTTTCAGTTTCCAGGCAAGCTGCTTTAAAAAAAAAGATATTTACCAGTAGATATTATTTAAAATAATCCTCTTTTAAATAAATGTCAAAGAAGAACAAGTGAAACTTGAATTAAAAAATAGTAAATAGCAAAATTGGACTTTTATCAACCAGCCAAGACCTGGTAGACCACTGCTGGTCCTAGAGGAAAGAGTAATCAAAAAGGAGATCTCTTTAATATCTCAGTAATTTCTCCTAGAAAACAATGAGATCAGATGATGTCCTGCTGCTGAAATTTTAGGAGAATCACCATTTCATCTTTGGAACAATTACTGAGCAATCTTTGAGCAATAAGATTTTTCTCTGGGTGGTTACTGTCAAAGCTTTCATCTCAGAGGATGTCAAACCTATCATGATTCAGATCTGGAGAGATCCACGGGTATATCTGCATGGATTTCTTTGAGAAAGAGAAAAGAAATCAGCCAAAACAGAAATGACACCTGTACCGAGAGGGAAGGGTTCTTCAAAGGTTCATTAGTGAAGTCAGTGGTGAAATATTTTTCGGTTAATGGAGAATGTGTTTTACATGCTTCTACATGGTGCTTCTTAAAATAATATAGTTCATTATACCAAACACCAAACAGTGCTCTACTGGTAAATACTGCCATTTACCAAAAGGTGTTATATTAATCCATATGCAGCATTTTTCCCCATCAATCTGAAAAACATTTAATCTTTCTGTATAGAATCCATGATTCTACATGGAACCATTGCCTTTACTAAAGAACCCTGAAAACCCTGAAAACCCCAAATACACTCTTCTTTTTGAAGAGTTTATTTGGGTTTTTCCTGAACCAGAAAACTGAATATCTGGAACAAAATGAAGGCATGTGTTGTACAGTCCTGTTTATATCTGACAGTATAGAAATGAGTGAATATCTTTTTATATCAATCTTTTTATATGAAAAGTGATCTGTATCTGGACTCCCACAGGCTGCAGTAATCAGCCATATTCCATTCTCGTGGTGATAAGTCATTTGTCCCTGGGCTCTGATGCGTCGACACAATCACATTTCCAATCACGAGCACAGCCTCTCTCTCAGACCCTCGACTCTGCGCCCAGAGACTCTCCATTGATCCGCAGTGATTTATTCCTCACAAACAGAATGTCCTCTTTGCGGGACTGGATTTATGACTGAATTGAGGAGCGCTGAGAGAGCAATGCCTTACTTGCAGGAACTGGACCTCCAGCTGCTGGTCTGTCCTCAGACACTTGGGCATTTTAGATTAATCAGAGAATGCCTCCTAATAGGCCAGGAGCTATTTATGCCAAACTCTTTACTTCCTGTTTGTGGATATATCACAGTATGGTGCTCTTTGGGTAAAACCTGCGTTTATGTGAAGGATAAACCACAGTACAAATATTTGGAAACACTTAATATGGTGTTCCTCGCCACAGACACTGAGTGGCACCTGAGCTCTGTGTATATGTGGGAGAAAGAGGAGGTTGAGAGAGCACCGAATGGCATTATGTCTCCTCCCATGATGCATCAGTGCTGTCATTCTCTCATTAATTTAAGGATTTTGTGCTTCAATTTCATTATGCATGTTGGAATGTTGGAGTTTTATTTGTGTTATATTAGTTGCCTGTTTACCCTCATTTTGTGTGTGTTATAAAATATCATGTTGTTTAATGTTCTGTTTAAATGCAAAAGTATTAATAACTTTAATTTTATAAGCTAGACAAAGGTAAGTCTGTAAAAGTCTGTAAAAAAAAGAAGCTCTTTCGTAATCTAAAATAATATTGAAACAACAAAATGTTTATGGCATGATACAAAATAGAAAATATTATTAATGTCCCCTTCCAGTCATTTAATTAAAGCCATTAAAACTCATCTCTATTCATCAAAACTACAGATTTAGTTTATTTCTAAGAAACAAATCCACTAACGCCTTACAAGTGCCTTTGGAACACTACACCTTTGCCTTCATATAGTATGCAGAGATCTATAAATATGCATATAGCCCCCACCACTGTCTTCACTCACCCCTCTGGCTGCTTGCCTCAGCTCGAAAGCCCCGTCTCACAATTTGATGGTATCAGTTAACACAGACATGGTAACTGGAGGGTGTCTTTAAATAACAATATATAAACTAAATACTATTTAATATGTATAGTAATTTTAGACATAGAATTACTTTCAAATTTCTCAGGTCAGCAACATTGGTCTTCAGTTTTTACACATGATACAGCCTCAATATCCATTCACTAATTTTGTAATAGTGTAGGGTTCGGAATCTACTTGGAATCACTGGGCACAAGGCAGTTCATCAAAGGCCATCTAACACAGACACAGTCTCTCACATTATCACACCTGCGGACAATGTCAATACACCTCCCAGCATTTGTTTTTGGATTGTGGGTGGAAACCGGAACATCCAGTGGAAACCCACACAGACACAAAAAGAACACATTAAACTCCTCACAGTGACCTGAGACAAGGTTTAAACACAGAACCCAAGACATGGGAGCTGTGTGACAGGGACACTACCCCTAGGGCATTCCTCAGTTATTTCAGACTCATCAATTTTATGAAGGTGCAACAAGATTAGTTTTATATTATTTAAAAAGGTGACTCTAGATTTCTCAGTGGTAGTGGTGGCCTCATGCTAAAGCTTTTATCTTAGGTACAAGTACATTGCTGATTAAACCTGTAGATGTTGCAGTTATTGCCAATAATGAAGAACGGTATACATTTTAAAGCATTTTTGTTTACTTGGAGTACAAATGTGAAACTGAATTCATTACACATTTCATATGTAATTACATTTAAACTTCAACATAGTTCTAGTGATATCAGAGAGGGATGAAATAAAATCACTGGTGCGGAGTGATGTCATCAAAACCTAAGAGATGTTGTAGAGGCAGGTATAAGTTGTTACATTTTCATGGAAATGCTGTATTCTGAATTATACGACTGGATGATACATGCTGAATATGTGTAGGGACATGAACTAAGAAGGGTGTCAGGTTGATTTTAATAACAAATTCAAATAAAAAATGTAACACAAAGAAAACATTTCCAAATTTAAAGGTAGTGGTGGAACCCAGAGTGTTAGCTCTGGGGTGTGTGGAGCAGCTGATGATATTTTTAGATCTTATATAAAAGCTACCAACTGCTAAAAAGGAGAGGAATAAACACAAATGAAGGAAAGAAAGAATCGCACTGCCCTGCGGCCCTCACAAAGACAATTGTATTCCATTCGGTCAGCTTAATTGATACTACTAGTTTCACGCAGGAGTCTTCAGGGAGTGTCTTTCCTGCTTGAGGCATAATGATTTCACTGAGGAAAATAGAGTCCAGACCCAGTTTGTGGGCACTCGCATCTTTTGCAGACAAAGCAAAGCGTCCCTCAAGAGTTAAAAGAGAGTTCGTGAGAACAGTTACAGCAAAGAACTCTCAGTTCCCTGAAACATATTTGGAACAAATTTATAAAGTCTCAGGGTCTTTATCATAAAGATACTGCACACTTTTAAAATGATTTTTAAATGAATGATCAGCTTGCTGCACCACAGCACAAAGCTTTTTATATCTTTGCAAAATAAATAAACAAATATATGTAATAATAAAAAAAAGCCCTTAAAAGAACTACTTGCGTACAGATCCAAGACCTATGACCCATTTTATCCCCTTGTCATATACAATATCTCCTTCTAATGAGTGAATTAAAAAGTTATTTTCAGCAGCACCCGTTTCTGACTGATGTTCAAGGTGCACACCCACAGTATATTCACTTACCATAGAAAATCACTGATCAGCTGCACATGAGCCTATTTTCATTATGCTCAATGACAAGCATCGGCTAAGATGGTATAAAGCTCCCCAGCTGCGGGCAGTGGAGCAGTGAAACTGCATTCTTTGGTGTGATGGAGCACCATTCAATGCTTGTGGTATGAGCTGGAGCAGTGTGTGTGCTCCAGAACTAATGTGTGAATTAATCACCAGGACTTGACCTCACGAATGTTTATGTGGCTGAATGCAATCAGAGCTTCACAACAATGTTCCAGTATCTAGTGTAAAGCCTTCCTAGAGGAATAGAAGTTGTTACTGCTCCAAAGAGAGACAAGTTATGTATTAACACCCTTGATTTCATAATGTAACCCTTGTGTTATGTTATTGTAACTGAAAGTGTAACTGTAAAGCAGAGATGAAGGCATTGTGATTATGTAAAATTGGATTTAACGAAACTTTGTTTCTCTCTGCACAGATAAATTAAATTTATAATGATACTACATTTCTGGAGTGAGTATTAGAACATGTGCTGTATGATGCAGACTTCAGCACTGATGTATAAAGCTATACCCCTGACTTCTCACATATGGCAAGTGATGAGTGTGAACACTCATTAAGACTGCAGCGAGCAGTCAGCAACAGAAAGCTCAGTAAATTATTAATAAGTCCATACACACACACACACACGCACACACACACACACACACACACACACACCCACACATACAGTAGAACATGTATATTCATATGCAGGTTTTCACACGTGCATGCACACTCACTCACTCACATATACAAAGTAGAACACATGCAAGTTCACATGTGGGCTTTCCCACACACACACACACACAATAAAAAAGATTTCTATTCGAGTACAGGCGCTCATTTATGTTCATTTAAGAAAGCCACAGGGGGGGACGACACAACACCTCCACCTTAAATGGTGCCAATTAACATAGTTTATAAGGTAAATAAGGAAAGTAAATAAAATGCCCTGAAGGTAAGTAAGTAAACGCCTTAAATGAATACAACACAATAAGACTATAACTTTCGAAGTTTAACTTACAGGAGCTTTAAAGGTGGAATTGTCCTGACAAAGGGAGTTAGAGAAGAGCAAGCAGTATGTCTCTGTGTGCCATCATCCCACATCAGCGAGGAGGAGAGTCACTGACCTGGGATAGCGCTTCTAGGAGAAGAACCATGAATTCAAAGTCCTGTTGAAGCCTTTCAGCAGAACTTGGTTATATGCATATCGGAGTATAATGTTGATCCTTGTTTTGGTGGTAGTGGCTGTTTTTATGTTTTCATATTTAAATGTGTAAATCATTTTATTCATAGTTTTAAGTCAGTGCATTTTAAGGTCGATCATTTACACACTGGAATTTTTATTCACAGTGACATTCCATGATTAATTATGTTTAATCACAGGGTAAAATGCCAGTATTACCTTTTTAGAAGGGAGCTAAAGCAAATAAATGTATAGATTGGTATACACAACAAACTGTTTTTTTTATTTTAACTTTTCAGAGTCAATTTATGATATATACATTAGAATTCCTTAATTTGCAGAGTAAAAACTTCTGGGTGAGTGATAACATCAAACAATGAAGCTCACGCACAAGCTTCAATTGAGAAAATGGCAGTGTGCAGCTCACAGCTCCAACAATAAAATACTTATCTATATCAATGTTTCAGCAAAAATAAAATGTAATCTACCTTCGGAACTCAACAGGAGCGATGCTGCGTTTACATCACTACATAAACCGTTTATATGTCACTAGGTTCTGTAAAACAAGATGGGAGGAAGTTGTAGTTAATTTGTGATTAAAAAAATGAACGTGTTAACATTGACAGCAATAACATGTATATTTCATTGCTGTTTAAATGTATAAATATTTTACAGTTCAGCCCAGTTTAATTCATCAGTTTACCCCAATTTAATTTATTCACCAAACGACATCTCGTACATTGAAGATGTTTCTACAACACCCCGATTTACATGGTTTCATGCCCCCTATAATCAAGTACAAATACATACACACACACACTCACAAAATCACTTTCCTGTCTCTGAGAGCATATTGCTCAAGCTAAGCTTTAATATTTAATCTGAGTACAAGGTAGAATGTCCTGAAAACCCTGCTGTTGTAAAACTAAACAGCCGCCGAGCAAACAACATGGAGGTTAGAAGGTACAGTGAAATTTGCCTTGGTGAAGTCCATTTGTGTCCCAGGCCTCTAGTGAATGTTATTTGGGCCGCACGTAATTCTCTGTCCGAGTGTGGGGAGGACAGATAAAGAGTGCCTTCTCTCTCTCTCTCTCTCTCTCTCTCTCTCTTTCTCTCTCTCTCTCTCTCTCTCTCTCTTTCTCTCTCTCTCCTTCTTAAAGTACTGCAAGTACTGCTGCAATGCAGGGGTTTAACAAGGAAACATGAAGCTAGAGGGCGCAGGGAGCACCCTGACTCTCACTATCACTATCACTGTCTCTCTCTCTCTCTCTCTCTCTCTCTCTCTTTCACACACACACACACAAATATATATATATATATATATATATATATATATATATATATATATATATATATATATATATATATATAGAAAGAGAGAAAGTGTGTGAGAGAAAGAGAGAGAGAGAGAGAGAGAGAGAGAGAGAGAGAGAGAGAGAGAGAGAGAGAGAGAGAGAGAGTACTTTCCCCTAGCCTATTACACTGAATGTAATATGATGCTAATCAGCTGGGTTCACTACGCCATTTCCATTGACTGTCATTTGACATTTCAGTAGCATTACCAGCCTAAGAAAACAAGTCTGTAAAACCCAGTGTTCTAGGCCTGTCTTTGTGTATACACATCTCTGAAATAAATCAGTAAAAGTTAAAGCTGAAGGAACACACTATATCCCCAATTTTCAATTATGAGTCATCATTAGCAAAGCTGGATTACAGTCTTATTGCACTAAGAAGTAATTGAATTTGGATGAAAGGGCAGCACAGTTCAGTCTTTCATTGCTAGAGAGCACTATTTATCTTGAGAGTCTCTGAGCTGAGTGTTCATCAGCTTTCAGCTCTCAGTCTTCAGCTCTTTACATGGAAAATTAGGGCTTCAGCCCATGTTCAAAAATAGGTTATTCTTTAATCTCTTGTATCATTTTTGCTCAGGATCATTTGATGTCTATCTAAGACTTTTGCACTCCAATAGCAAACTAGATGATGAATGGAGATTAAACTCTTTCATTCATGTAGAAGACTTTAGTCAAAAAAAAAAAAAAAAAAAAAAAAAAGAAATGTGCATCCTGGTCAAAATAGTTGAGTTATTGCTGCGTTGTTAAACCTGGCTGTGTAGCGTGCTGCTGTTTTACAAAACCGTTCCCAGGCAGCTACCTGTTATTCTGGAACATAAACATCCATGTGTTTTGCTAAAGATTTATTTGAACAGGCAGACCAGGCATGATTCCTCTTTCACAGGTGCTCCTTGATGATTTTATTGTTGCCTGGATTGGCCATTTTAGTGTTTTCCTCCTTCTTCATCTGACAACAGAATATGCTGAATTACCTGCTGTCTTTCACCGAATTCAGATCTAATCTGATTATTTTCAAATTAGACACACACAGATGTTGCCGAGGTGTTGTTGGTGTTGGGGGAGATTTTTACGGTATTCAGTCACCTAGCACATCAGAAACCACTCCAAAATATTAACCAGACACAAAACAAGAACTGGACAGATTTGAAGAATCCTTGTGAGAGGTTTGTCACTCAAAAAATATTTGCAGATTTCTCATTAGTAAACTAATCCAATCCAAAGAGATCTTAAGAGAGTTTGTAGGATGTGAGAGCAAGAATATGAATGAAGATTAAAGTCATGTACATGAATGAGAATGAAAAATGAATGGAAATTTTCCCTGAGCAAAAAGCCTTCTAATTTGTGGTGTTGCTGAACCTGGCTGTGCAGTGTGCTGCTGATTTACATAATGGTGAGCCCCCTCAGCTGCTTGGTATTCTGGAAATTATATGTCTCTCTTTTGGTAGAGTAAATTGTTGCTGTGTGATAAAGTTCACCTTTTTTGCATATTTTGAATGCGTAGGGATATGTAAATGTGTTGGCGTTTATGACATCACAAAGTCAATAAATTGAAAATAGGCTGTTTTTGAAGCTTTGGTCAATATATAGACTGCATGCATTATTTTGAAAATTAGTGTTTACATACAACATTAGTTCCTTTCATTTTAACAATGATATGGTTCCTTTAAATTTCACAGGCATACAAAAGGCACACAAAGTCACCATGTAAGCATTTTAAAGCATTTTAAGTGTGGAGGGTTTAAGCTCTTTATAGAATTCCCAGAAAGAGAAGCTTTCTCCAGCTTTCTCATCTCCTCTGAAAAGGCTTCAGTGGTCAGGCTCTGAGGTTTACTGACCTGAATATATAATACAATTTAACCACAAGGTCAGAAACCAAAGGCAAATATTTTCAGTTTTTCTTCACTATAAGCTTCAAGTCAAAAGCCACAAACAAACAATACGTCCAAAAGTTTGCTAACACTAGTGTATTCAGCTACTTAAAAGTTCACACAATATGGACACAGATGTTCCATTTGTACCATCCCCAAAGAAAAGCATTATATGAAACTTTATTATCTGAAGCAGTTGGACACAAGGTTATATTCGGCCAATGCGCAGGCTGCAGGTGTAAAAGCCTCAGCAAACTCTTGGGATAAGTAGGAGTATATTACTGAACGGTACTAATGCACATTTTTGCAGAATGCCATCAAATCCTCACAGAAATGCTTGAACATATGGTGTAAAACCTTCCCAGAAATGTAGATTAAATCTGTTTGTACAAGTTACGAGAATGACAATAAGGTTTATTCATTCAAGGTTTTAAAAAGATCTAAGTCCCAAACCACAGCCTGCAAACACCTAGTTATGAGTCTCTGATTATTCTGATGAAGGTTTGTGTTCATAATTTAAGGGGGACAATATACTACAGTTTCCCCATGTGAACATTGAAGTCTTAATGAAATGCCTGTGACATGCTTTAGTCAAAATACCACAAACATCAAACAGCTAGATGATAGAGTTTTTCCTTAGTTTAAACGGCCCTGTTCAAAACTTCCAGTTACAGCTTTGGTTTTTAGTCATTTTAGCTTGGTTAGCTTTCCTTGTCTGTTCTTGTTTTTGCCATATATAGTCAGTACCCCTATGTCTCTACACTGCTTGCCTTTATTTTGTTCTCCTTTTTTTTTTTTTACCTCGCCTTGCATCTCACATAAATGTGGGCCCAGCGACTTGTGATTGGAGCAACTCAGATGAAAAAGCAGGACAACACTGAAGTGCCTACCACCAATGTCAGATGCAGCGCAAAATCAGAACGACTTGTTTTATCCCTAACCTGTTTGGTTGGTCTTGTTTCACAGTTTGTGAGTTGGTAAGACTCCAGAGTCCCAAAATTAATGAAGTAATGCACTAAAAAAAAGTATTATTTTCATAATATGTCCCATTTAAGATCAGATTCAAATGTCTTGTAAGAGGTGAAGTTGTTCTTAGATCCCAGTCCAAACACAGGATGACCCATAGACCCATGAATGATTCTATTCCATTATTCACAGTACAAATCTTATAAATGTAATTTAAATAAGAGAACTATAAAATATGCCCCAAACACCATGTTTTATCTGCTTATTATAAAAAATCTACACCCAGAATAACAGGCATCAGACCACAACAACCAGTGTTCCTCGTCTGACCTCTTCCTGTCAAAGTATATCCTATCATTACAAGTCATATTAAAACCCATAAACAAGAACGTGCCAGAGACAGACAGCCCTTAGGGAGAGATAGCACAGTTATGATTCATTATGATAAAAGCAAACTATTAAACAGAATAACACACACAGTGGCATCACTCAAGAGCTGTTGAGCTGTAATAACAAAGGCATGAAAAACACACTCCTCACCTCAATAAAAACACTTTAAAGTCCCTTTACTTGCTGAAAGAAAACTGCCCAGCCCCTCTAAGTGCTCAAAAGCAGGATTTCTGCTCATGGTTTAATTTCTAATTTCCAGAGAAGAAAAGACAACAATCTCATTCATTTTTGAGGAACTAATTAATGCTGTGATCATTTACTTTGAGTGGGTCATTCCCAGCAATTATCTTAGACTCTGGACTTGCCATTTTCAGTGCATCGTACTGTCATTTCTGCTGCTCTGACTACTCTCCTGTCTACTGGGGCATGAATAATTTTAACCCATGTCCACACAACAACATTAATCCATTAGAAATTCAGCACTCTGCTGACCACGACTGCCCTCTAAGCAGAGCCAGATTAAGGTCCTGTGGGGGCACTGGGTTTTAGAGTACTCCCCAACCTCCTCTGGCCTTCTAATCAGTCACTGAACTAATAAAGCATTTAGTTTATAGACTTTGTACAACCATTATTTGTCAAAATTTGAGTGAGTGAATGAATGACAGATATATGTTATATAGCATTTTACTAGACACCCATCAGTCGACTAAACCAACATCCACCTGAATGATGCAATGGCAGCAGAGCTGTGCTCAACGAACCTCAGCTGCTAGGTTTAGAGGAGAGGAGAGGGAATGATTAAGCCAGTTTCATTGAATATAGGGGTGATTAGAGGGCCAATAAATGACCAGATTGTTATGTAAAGCCAGACATCAGGGTAATTTCCCACCTACAATTTTTAAAGAAATGCCCTGGATTCGTTTATCCGAAGGATGGTGCCATCGCTTCAGTAGACCATCTCCATCACTGCTCTCAGGAATTGGGCTGAACACAGACTGCAAGAACAGTGCTCTCTGTTGGCTCCAAGAACACCACTGCTAGCAACCACCCAGGCCAAGACAACACAATCTTAAACACAGTCTTCATATGTCTTTACCTCAATAAACACAACAGAAACAAAAAACAAAACTACAAAATAGGGAGATAGTTCTGCCATCGATCACCTGACTTATGGCTCCAGTAAATAATCAGCAATAGGCTGACACGTCTCTACTTTGGATGATAATGAATAACATGAAATATGTGAGCCACATTTAGTTGTGAGAGTTTATTTATTCAATTATTTAGGAAAAAGAATTTGCCTGACACACAAAAGACAAGTCACAAGTCTATCATTTTGGCATAATGTGCTGAACGAGGCACTCTTTATGATTCACGTCAGACCAGTAAGAGCCAGTACAAATGATACACGGAAGTGCATATATGCAGACGTACAAAGAGCCAATCAGAATGCAATACTGTCTGAATACTGACTGTGAGGTCAGATTAGTGCACTGAAAGTATCAGAGTATCCATCAACTCGTGGGCAGAGCATCTGTGACTGAGACTAGGCCAATACAGCCAGTTAAGTTTTTGTGATGTCACAAACAAAATAAAAAAATTACATATTTGCCAGTTCAGCTTATAGCAGTTAAACCCCACCCATTTAACTCTATGTTATAAGTAGTGTTTCACCCTGCACTGCTTTGCTCAAAAGGCTTAGACTACCTCTTCAAGGCGACGAATCAACATAGGGCTCATTTATATACATTCATTGTGAATTTTAATAAAACCACAGAAATTTTGTTGATTTTAAGGCTTTAATACAACACAGAAAATTCAATATATTAATTAATTTGTTCGTTGTCTGTAACCACTTATCCAGTTCAGGGTCGCGGTGGGTCCAAAGCCTACCTGGATTCACTGGACAGAAGGCAGGGACACACCCTGGAGTGGGCGCCAGTCCCTCACAGGGCAACACACACAGTCACACATTCACACCTATGAACACTTTTGAGTCACCAAACTCCTAACAGACAGTCACCTGGACTTGAACCCACAAACCCAGGACCCAGTGTGAGTGACTGGGTGAGAGTGTTAATTTGTCCACAGTGTGAGTGACTGGGTGAGTGTGTGAATTTCTCCACAGTGTAAGTGACTGGGTGAGTGTGTGAATTTGTCCACAGTGTGAGTGACTGGGTGAGAGTGTTAATTTGTCCACAGTGTGAGTGACTGGGTGAGTGTGTGAATTTGTCCACAGTGTGAGTGACTGGGTGAGTGTGTGAATTTGTCTACAGTGTAAGTGACTGGGTGAGCTTGTGAATTTGTCCACATTGTAAGTGACTGGGTGAATGTGTGAATTTATCCACAGTGTCAGCGACTGAGCGAGTGTGTGAATATGTCTACAGTGTAAGTGACTGGGTGAGCGTGTGAATTTGTCCACAGTGTGAGTAATTGGGTGAGCGTGTGAATTTGTTCACAGTGTGAGTGATTGGGTGAGTGTGTGAATTTTTCTACGGTTGTGAGTGACTGGGTGAGGGTGTGAATTTGTCCACAGTGTGAGTGACTGGGTGAGTGTGTGAATTTGTCCACAGTTGTGAGTGACTGGGTGAGCGTGTGAATTTGTCCAAAGTTGTGAGTGAATGGGTGAGTGTGTGAATTTGTCCACTGTATGAGTGACTGGCTGAGTGTGTGAATTTGACCACAGTTGTGAGTGGCTGGGCGAGTGTGTGAATTTGCCCACAGTTGTGAGTGACTGGGTGAGCGTGTGAATATGTCCACAGTTGTGAGTGACTGGGTGAGTGTGTAAATTTGTCCACAGTTGTGAGTGACTGGGTGAGTGTGTGAATTTGTCCACAGTTGTGAGTGACTGGGTGAGTGTGTGAATTTGTCCACAGTTGTGAGTGACTGGGTGAGTGTGTGAATTTGTCCACAGTTGTGAGTGACTGGGTGAGTGTGTGAATTTGTCCACAGTATAAGTGACTGGGTGAGCGTGTGAATTTGTCCACAGTTGTGAGTGACTGGGTGAGTGTGTGATGTTATGAACTAGCATCATGTCCTGGGTGTGTCCCGTCCATGTGTCCAATGATTCTGGGTAGGCTCTGGATCCTCCCATGACCCCTTATCAGGATGAAACAGTTAAAGTCAGATAAATGAATGAATAAAGAAAACTTAATATTGAACACAATGTTCCATTCACGTCTCTTGAATAAAATTGTCCTGCTTCATGTGTAGAAGTGAAACTATGCAACTCTGCAGTTTGCTGATGTTAATAGGTTTGTGTCATGGTGGGATGCAGTATGTTCACTCCACAGTGTGCTGGCCTCTGATCAGAAGTCTTTTGGAGGGGAAGAGTGCACCTTAATACAGCAACAATATCAACAACAACAAAAACATAGATTTCCTGTTCACTCAGATTAAAAGATTTAAGACAGAAGGAGATCTGAGTAACAACATCTCATCAAACATGTTTTAATTAAGCATGTTTATCAGTAAGTTGTCTTCCAACAGCTGCAGTATGAGTCCCACCTTTCAAGGAAGTCTCTGCACTAAGTGCTGAAACATTTCTGTGAGGATTAGTCATAATTCAGTCACAAGAACATTAGTGAGGTCAGATAATTAGTTTCAGATCACAAACACCAGTCCAGCTCATCCCAGAGGGATTTGGATGGAGCTGAATTAACATAGGAACTGCAGTTGCAGTGCTCTATAGCCTAATACTTGTGGATTATATACACCTCTGCTGGACACTTGGCATTGGTCATGGTGATCATTCATGCACATTTCTATTGAGATTATACATGGTTATCCACAATGAATGCACTGTAATTAGCTGAATTTACTATTAAAATAAAAATATTTTGGACACACGATGTATTTCTCAGGTGCCAAATTGGCTGCTAAATGTCTTTTTTTCCCCAAGGAATAGCTAAAGCTGTAGAAAAAGGGGAATGAAGAGGAGTCAAACCTACCCTACAGTTAATAGTAAAGTCCTATTGATACTGGCACTGCTCTGGGTTCCTTGTGTTATTTCATGAGCAGCTGAGCAGATCAGATTGGCTGAATTTGAGAGAACCAGGTGGTGGTAGCATTGTTCTAGAAGAGTCATGGCTTCTCTGTGGAGGAGTGTGCATCAGGAACAAGGCTGTGCTCTCCTCTGCAGCAGTCTCTCTCTCTCTCTCTCTCTCTCTCTCTCTCTCTCTCTCTCTCTCTCTCTCTCTCTCTCTCTCTCTCTCTCACCAAGGTCGAACAAATTAGGCCAGTCAGACACTCTGGCCCACATGTACTCTTCCTACCACTCCACTCGGCTTTGTAAGTGACACACACGTACACACTCCATTGCACACACAAACAAGGTTCTGTTAACCTTGCCGGCACCCAAAATATCCCTTTTCCTGATGGTGTGGTTGTAGGTGGGAAGCAAAGTGGGAGACAGATAGGGCTGCAGTTCACCCCCAGCCCCAAAACAGAGATGCAGCCTCCAGATTATCTAGATCTGGGTCAGTTTGACTGAGTACCCCAGAAAAGGCCTGACCCACAGTGAGAGAGCTGTTCGTGACTAATTGCTTGGTATTTCTGTCTTCCACTGTCAGCAATTCCTTTCCATATGTCAACACCCTGAGTCGGGGAAAACCGCCACATTTCAGCCAGCACCCAAACTACAGTGGAGAAAATGAGTATTTGATACACTGCCAGTTTTGCAAGTTTTCCCACTTACAAAGAATGGAGAGGTG
Source organism: Hoplias malabaricus (assembly GCF_029633855.1). Classification (NCBI taxonomy): domain Eukaryota; kingdom Metazoa; phylum Chordata; class Actinopteri; order Characiformes; family Erythrinidae; genus Hoplias; species Hoplias malabaricus. The sequence continues at coordinate 44,070,320 of NC_089802.1, read as the reverse complement.
TGTAATGTTTATCGTAGGTTCACTTCCACTGTGAGACAGAATCTAAAAAAAAATCCAGAAAACCACATTGTGATTTTTAAATAATGAATTTGCATTTTATTATATGAAATAAGTGTTTGATCGCCTACCAACCAGCAAGAATTCTGGCTCTCACCGACCTGTTAGTTTTTCTTTAAGAAGCCCTTTTATTCTGCACTAATTACCTGTATTAATTGCACCTGTTTGAACTCTGTATTAAAGAGACCTGTCCACACACTCAAATAATCACACTCCAAGAGCTGTCTAAGGACACCAGGGGCAACATTGTAGACCTGCACTGTATATGTTTGCTGACCTTAGGCTGAGCTATAATTTATTCCAAGTTCTACAAATGGTGAAAGGGTGAAACCCCAAGGTCCTCAACCCCCTCCTCAGGTCACCGTCTTTGAGGAGTTTGGTGTGTTCACCTTGGGTTTCCTTTAACAATTGTTGGTAGGTGTGAGTGTGTGAGCCTCTGTGATGGAATGGTGAGCTGGTGCCACTTTATCTTTTCAGACTTCTACTAACACAAAGCCATTGGACAACTCAGAACGCTTGGAGGAGGAGACTAACTGCTGATTCGGCTTTGTCACATAACAGCAACCTGAATTAGTGAGCATGGCACTGGGTGGTTTGGGAAGAGGGAGAACAATCCTACTCACTAAGAGAGAAAAAGATGCGTGCATGTGCACACACACACACACACACACAATACACAGTACCCACCCAGAGTGAGTGAGTGTAATTATGCTTTTCCAGATCATGCCTTTGATAAATTAGGTTTCTCGGTGCATTATCCGTTTAAAATGGAAAAAGCAAATGTACCGGATTAGCAGACTGCGAGGAAGGGGAACTAAGGTCCTGAGGGGGTAACTCCTCTGATTCCCCTTTGATGGCTGAACACCAGAAGGGGGCAGTAGGAGTGTGGGTTTATTTAGGCAGCGTGTCAGAAAGTACGGACCCCCGCAGCTGGTCTCTCAGCTTTATTGGCTGGTGGTCTGAGCTGGTAATTTGATCATGGTGGTAACACGCATCATCGATCACACGTTAATGAGTCGACACTGGAGCAAACGCTGAGCGGAATCAGAATGCACAGCAGTGTTTCTCTGCAGAGGAACGGGGAACACTCAACACAATCACTGGAAGCTCACACTGGGAACATATAGTACTCCATACATTATTCACATACGCCCTGTTCTCAGCCCAGGCGTATTCAGAAAATATTGCAGACACACTGATGTGCCGGATGACTGGTGGATCTCTGGAGATGCACAATACAATTACTTTGAGGAATATAAAACTACATATTCTGCTAAAAGTCAAGCAGCTTTTATACCCACAGGCCTTGAATAACTTCAAATGTGTAAATAATAATAATAAAAAACATTCTAAATAATAAAACACATGGTGTTGTGTTCATGAATATGATTTCAGTACCATAACAAACTTCCCTTTTAAATAATTCATTAGGCCATGCGCTACAAAGCTATGAGATATTATTTACTGTGAATAAGAATATACTATTGATTGAAGGGCAAGCTGGTTAAGGTTAAGCTGTGCATACAAACAAATCTTATTTATTCAACCTACTTATATTTTTGATTAATTGTATAATTGATGTAATTGTGATTGTGATTTTCCATTAAAAGAAGGATGTAGTCCAGGACTAAGCTGTCCTGTTCTGGGAAACCACCAAAAAAATGTTTGTAGTGACCTCTTATAATTAGTGAAGTCACCCACTGTCACAGATGTTCACACAGCTTGGATAATCTGCAAAGAAAAGTATGAAACAAACAGGAAATCTCTAGCACAGCTGCACATAAGAGAACAAGAGAACATAATGAACAAGAGAACACAGGAGTATTCCTGCTGGACTCCTGTTCATTCATTTCCTTCACAGAAACCTCATTTAGAACAGCTTCATATTTACTGTGTTGACACTCTGGGACTGTTGTTGACTCACTGTATTGCAATGTGTTATCCATTCAAAATGAGTCTAAATACTGTGTTACTGAAATTATAGATTTTGTTTTACAGCATGTGAGAACTAAGGGTGTCATTTGACTGCTAATGTCTGTGCATCTCCTTGTTGTGGTTTATTGACTGCAGTTATAACTGTACAACTCGGTCTGAGCTGAGCTTATCACTTCTTCACACTGCAGAACTGGACATTCATCAACACCACTTTGCAATAATCAATCCAATTGTGTAAATTTGCTCTTGACATTGGTGGGGACCTACGCATCTATACCTCCCATTGCCTGTTTGTTTTTTTCCTTTCCTTCGTGATAAATGGCAGTTTGTTGTGCAGTTCATTTCCAAACCAGTTATTCATAGCTACAGATTATTTTCGCCTGCTGTTATCATGATGGACTCATTTCATTAGCAAACTTGACTTTAAGTAACTTACGTGTTTCTTTGAAAAACAGTTCCTTATGTTCATCTTCTTTTTTGCAGCCATTCTGGCTTTTGACCCCCATGTGTTACCCACGATGCACCTGAGTCTTGCACAGTAATACCCGCTTATGACTGGAAAGTTTTCCTTCCAGTTTTGGCGATGCTCACATCCAAACTACAGAGACTCACGTGACAGCAGGGAAAGGCACAGCCAATCACACTGGTCATATGTGTTATGGGGAGGTAGGGTACTAGCAGAGAATGTGATTTAACCCTTCTGCACCGCTTGTTTGTTTTTTCTTTTTTCCTGGAGAGTATCAAATTATTGGTGGGGACAATTCAATAATCGCTGGATATTGGTGGGGACACCTCACCTTCGTCCATGCTAATTCTACGCTCTTGGATCAATCCTAAATCAATGTGTGATCAGATTTATTTTGTCTTCTGTAATCAAATCTGTTTGCTGTTTATGCAGTCCACAAAAATCCTTCACGGAGCAATGGAAATAATAATGTGCTAGTATCATTCATCTCCTGGGTCTTAATATGATAACAAACTACAACTCACCACAGCCTAGATCGAGAAGCAGTGAGATTGGAGACAAAGGAGCTCTCGTTTTTGACATTTTGACTTTATTTATTTATTTATTTCTGTTTCTGCTCAGTTATTTTATTTCTCCACTCTCGACTTGTCTGTTTAAAATTACAATGATATTTTGAGTTGCAGGAATCTCAGACATACACAGATTACAAACAAGAACTGTACAGCTAATATATACAGAGAGAGGAATTATATATGTTTTAAATGTATCATGCATAATTGATATGGTTTTCCTATAGACACAGGAGTAATGCAAGCAGTGAAGTTATTATTAAGTCATTAACTGTAATGTAATTCAAAGGATTTTAATGCACTCCACGGTGTCATTACACCAAACAGTAATTTCACTACTACCTCATTACATTTCACTCCTACACCCAACTCTGCAGCAAACAAACCAAGTAAATATCTTATAAAAAAAATCGGCAGGTCATTATTACAGCTCCTGATTTCTGTAGCATAGGCCCCTGTGTGTTTAAGCCTAAGAAAAGACAAAGAAATCACAACCACAACCATAGCAGCACATATCTGTAGCTCTGTTCCTTATGCTTCAGGGCTCATTGTATTGATTATTCATCCATTGATCAGCTCATGCCAAGATGCTTGTAGTTTAGTTTGGTTTGGTTCAATTGGGTTTGGAATAAATTCAGTTTCTGCTGTATTAATTTTACCTGGGTATAAGTTCCTTTCCTTCTGCTGCAGCAACAGCTTCTACTGTTCTGTGAGGGCTACAGACTATATGATGGACCACTGGCATAAAAACATTAGCTGCTCCAGAGAGTGCCATTTCATTTCATGCTTTTCTATGGAGAGGATACAAGCTATTCATCCATAATGGGTGCTCTAATAAATAATTCAGCCATGGCCTGGTAGTTAGGGAACTGGGCTTGTAATCTGAAGGGGTTCGATCCCCAGAGCCGGAAGGTCATGACTGGAGCGCCCTTGAGCAAGGCACCTAACCCCCAAATGCTAATCATTGCACGGATTGGGTAAAATGCGGAGAACAAACTACTCTGTGGGCAAGCACAAGTCCAATAAAGTGACTGTAATTCTATTAATTCACTAATTATAATGGCATCTACAAATGTACACACACAGATAACATAATGCCATACAGTTCAAAACTGTTCATTTAGTTAACCACTCAGAAAACTGCATTGAAATCTCTGCTGGTGCAGCGTGCGCAGTTCTGTGCATGTGTGTGTGAGGCTCTCTGGGGAAACACACTGCACCAGTGGATGTGTGCTGTATGCGCAAGGTGTGCGTGTGAGTGAGAGTGTGTGAGAGTCTCTCGGGGGAATCACACTGCACCAGCGGCTGTGTGCTCTGTAGCAGGTGTGTGTGTGTGTGTGTGTGTGTTTGTGTGTGTGTGTGTAGCTGTCTGAGCCTCAGGCTCTGTGGGCCGCAATCGTCCACCCGAGCAATTTGTTAACATTCATGCCTCATTTTTTTCTCCAGCTGCTTCACCTGTACACCACAAGACAATATATCCTCACTATATACAAATCATAAGACAAACACAAAACTCATAACAAATACTGTGGGTAAAATTGATGAGATATATATTATGAACATAAATACTGCATTAAATTAGTTCCGTATTTTAAAAATTACCCATCATAAGCCAGATATCTATAACTCCCTCTGCAGACAGTGGCACCAACCAACACAGAAGCAGCATGCGATTGCCTTAGCCTTCCCTGAGGTGTGTGAGGCCAACCACCACCTCTTTTTAAATGGCTGCTAACACTGTACCATTGTACATTTCTACCTGTTGAATAGGAACACTCACTGTCCAGATCTGTCACATCAGCCAACAGACGTCCATGCTGGCCAGCATTGTGCTTGTCGGATGAGGGTAGAGGAGGTCTATCTCACCCATCCAGAGAAAGTGAGGTGAATTGTAATAAGATTATGTACTTACAAAATGAAGAGAAATGTCAAAGTGAAAATATGATTCTTAGAATCCATGCAAGACCTGGTAGCACAGCAAAGTGTCAACACCAAATAAACAGTTCTTAAAGCTTTCATGTTGAAGAGACTGGAAAAAGGGTAGAAACAGAATAAAAAAGAGCAGTGTGAGAAAATGGTGTTTTGTGAGAGCGGGAGTCGTTAAAACCAGAAGTCTCTACATCTCTTGTCTCTCGCCACTTAACGTAGCCAAGGAAAGGAAAATTGACTCACACGCAAAAGGACCGATCACAAGTCTACTATATTGGCATGACATATGGAGGTAGTTTTTGATTTACGTCAGACCAGTGCCAGAGTCAGCACAACATGATATATGGATGTGAGAATATGTGGGTGTACAGAGAGCCAATCAGAATGCAACTGGAAGAATCCTAAGTATGAGGTTAGCTTAATGCACTGAAGGTATCAGACTCTCTGTAGTTGAAGCGTCTGTGGCTAAGACCACTACATTTCTTTCTAATTTCTGAAAACTGTAAACATCAAAAATTCCACTTGTAAAATAATTTAAGGAAGTGATAACTGTTCTCTAATTTTCACAGCATTTTTTCTAATTTTTATATTTAAAAAGTTATACTGTGATGAAAACACTTAAACGTGAATTAGGCTTCCACTACATCTGTTCTATTCATGTTAGAGTAACTATAAATCAGGTTGGGCACAGACTTTGGGATTTAGGTTAATGTTAGTTGTTTATTTAATGTTTCTTTACTATATTTTGTAATGCTTGGCTGTCCTCCATGGAATCACAGCTTTAAAGGACAAATGTATCTGAGCAAATGCCAAAAAAGGCAAAAGTCAGCTGATAAATTTAGTGGGTTTCTCTCCAATGCCACACAGGCCATTTATTGGTAGTGGAGCAGTCAGCAACTACAGCGCTGACAGTCAGTCGGATTTCCAAACGCACAATAACACTTTTTTTTTTACTCTCACAATGACAGAAACTATTACTGACTGCTGCTGCGATGACACTGTGCAGTGCACCAGCATTTTGTCAAACAGAACCTGAAGAGCTTTAAACATGCCATGGGTAGTGAAAAATGGTATATATAAAAATATAGTTATATATTAAAACATATAACCATATTTTCAAAGACCAGATGTACAAAGCACACAGAAGAAGCACACATATAGACTCACTCACTCACACACACACACACACACACCTCTGATCTGACTTGGTCAGCAGAAAATGGTGCAACCTACATGCGTTGAAGCATTGATGATGTCGACACACACACACACACGCACACACACACACACATACACACACACACACACACACACACACCCACAAACACACACACACAGTGCCTTCTGCTGCCTTCAGAGCAGATGTAGTGCAGACGCTGTGCTGCTGCCTTTAATCAATGCCTCCAATACCTCAACCCTGGATTTGGTCCTGGTTCCAGTCTCAGTCTCATTTGACTCGTGTCAAACAAACAGGGACCAGAGAGTTTGTCATGACTGAGCATGTGAGAAGCTCTGCTCACTGCAGTAAAAGATCTCAGAAATATTTTGGAACCCTGAGATCCATGATACCATGACTATTGGCTTAGCATGGGGAAAAAAGCCACACACACGCACACACACACACATATGATTATTTTAAGGAACTTATGTTCCTGATGAGAGGACAGAAAACACACACACACACACACACACACACACACACAGAGCAAAATTATTTATTTCATGTAAAACCATATTAAAGGTGTAATAAGTCATTCTTGCCCTGACCCTGAAAGAACCAGTTTGTGTTGAAAAGAGCAGCTGCCTACATAGCAGTGACCATGTTTAAAATTAATAAATGCCGCTAGGTGTCAGTATATTTCAGTCTGTTTCATAAAGCGATGTAGAATCATTGGAGAAAATGTCTGCTCTTGTATATTTAGCCAATATATGTAATTTCCCATTATTAGCTTGTTGTAAGTGTAATGGGTAAAATGCAATATAACATTGTAATGAGATAATGACGATAATAATCCACAAATATACTCTATAATGATTGTTATACACAGATACATCATGATTGGAGTGTAGAAGTATAGAGCATTGTGCTTAAGCTCATGATCTTAAAGTCCTTATTACATAATGTACTTAGGACATGACCCTGGAGTGGGCAGGGATCGTGTTTAACAATGCACTTCGAAGAACATCCTGAGTGGAAATCTTGACCTAACCGTCTGCAGACATTATGATAACAAGAGAAAACAAGACAACAGAAATATGTATATCATAAGATGCCAGATTTGGAGTGTCTGTGTTTTGACCAATGAGACGTGATGTAATAATGACCGAATGATACACACGTGACCATTGATGTACGTGACTGTACGTGTCTTTATTCCTCTGATTTCTCCTCGGTCCTGAGAATCATTTTGGAACTCGGTCTTCCTTCCTGGTGGCACTTAGACAATTACCATAACAGTATGAATATTCTGAGATTATTCAAACAATGTTTTTGCCTGTGATATGTAAATTATCTAATGAAATTGACTTATTACTTCAGCAGATCATTCAATTTGTGTATGTGGTGGAGAAAATAATACAAGTATTAAGAACGAAAAGCTAACAGAGCATTTTCAATCAGTAAGTAGTTTATTTAACCTTAAGGTGGTCAACACACAATAGCACAGAGCACTATGTGAATGTGGACAAAGAAGATGTTTTCACAGAGGGTTTATAAAGGTAGTTTATATGTCATAAGCATAAGATAATCACTCTGCAAGCTTCTGCAAGCTTAGTTTCCTTAGAGTTTGATATTCAAGATGAGGGACAGAATGTTTTGTTCTGATAAAGCACTGACCTCGAACTGACCTGACATGCACTTTTAATTTGTGAGTTGTGTTGACGATTAGAAATGAATATACAGACAAAACAAGCCGACAGGGTCTTTCAACAGAGCCATATAAAAATTTCCATTACATTTTACTTATGGTTTATTTAGATATACTACTTGAAACAAGCAACACATTCACATACTCTGTGGATAAAATCGCATTTCTAAATAAGTACGGCTGAACAGATGCCAGTGGACAGAGGAAGAAATCAAAAGTCACCTGTTAGATGTGTGACTTCTGTCCAAGGCCTCAGCAGCTTTTTACTCAGACAAACACTCTGCACCAACATCTCCCTGATCCCAATAACCCAATAACCAGCCTTCAAAATATTTGCCTCATACATATTCCATCAGTGTATCGTACTCAATCATAAATAACTCCTACAATCGCACTGTACTCCACGGATGCCCATGTAGAATATATATAAAACATACATAGGCTTATTCATCTAAGGTGTGATCCCTGGTCAAATTACATGTTCTGCTGATTTTATACTTGAAAAAAATGACCATATCTTGTTGCACTAAAAATCTGCTAATTTTCTTTATGTGTTGAGCTAAACATGCTGAATATAAGTAAAACACAATGTGCCATAATGTTTGCACAGGCCATATTTAATGCTTTTGTTGTCCCAGTTCTACTCCCTAAACAGTGCACTTCACATAGGGCTGGGCAATTAATCGAAAATGAATCAAAATCGACATTCAGAACTTCTAATCGACATATTGCCTTTATCGAATATATCCTTTATTCTTTTATGTCCCCACTGTGTGCTCATGTACTGCCCCTTTAAAACCATGCTACCAAGCTGTAGTCACATGATTCTATCCCTATCTGCCACATGGAAGCAACCCAAACGCCGAGGCTGACAGAGTGACTCGAGCAGCTCGTACCAAAGAAAAACACAGCATCTGTGGTTTGGATGTGCTCTGTTTTGACAAAAAGAAGTCAAATGCAAACACTGAGAAAATACAGTTTCAGCCAAAGCACAATCACACACCAAATATAAACAGTGCTCAGAAAACGAGAAAAGAACAAGCTCCCGGCAACATTAGAAAAAATATCTTTAAAAAGTTAAAAAGCTTTAACACTGGAGCATATTTACAGTACAAACCTCGTTACTGAATTAAGAGGGTCAAAAATACAAAAACAAAATAATCATTAATTAATTGTAATTGTAATCATGGTAAAATGTACAATGAAATGAAAATGCCTATAGGAAAATCCCCACGTTTGCTTTGCCCTCCTCAACAAGATATAGACACTGTCCACAAAGTTTTCTCTATGCAAGATGGCTGATTTTCACTATCAAACATTCAGGACAACCCAACTATCCACATGTTCCTCCACTGAAAAAACAAACATGTTCTTCAGCAAAAAAAGCCTCTAAGGCAGAGTGAGACAAGACAAGAATCAACACTAAGAATGGAGAACACTAAGTGCTGCTGAAATGCTCCACTGGGATGCTGATCTCACAGTGATTCTCCTAGTGGTGCTCTCCTAGGTCAATGACTCCTCTCACAGCATTTGTGTGTGTTAGGATGCACTAGGAAATACTGTTTTCACTTCTCTGCTTTACTCTCTGTTGTGTGGCATCTGGTGGAATGCAGAATGGAAGTTAGTATTTTATTTGACAGTTTTTAATTCAGATTTCCCATTCCACCATAAAAGGAACTCTAAATAACATTTTACATTTTCTCTGTGTTGTTCATTTACCATTCAGGGCATTTACACAGCGTTTATTTTTTTTTACTTTTCTCAGTGTAATTTACATTTATCAGTGTTAAAACACAACGTTCATTGGCATCATTTAAGGTGGAAAGGGAATTTCGAATGAGAACCTTAACAGAAACCCTGTTACAGACAATGAATGAATGAATGAATGTTATAAGCTCAATTATAGTGAGTCAGTCTTCTTCAGCTTTTGCTCTCAGCAATGAACAGTTAAACACACAATGGGAGGTGGGTGGAGGGAGAGAGGGCCGCATTGCTGAATAACTGTTCATGTTTGGCTCTGAAAGGCTAGTGCCTCTCGAGGAAAAATAATTATTTGCAACTTTAAACAATCAAAGATTCAATGATTTTTATGTATTTTATATGCATTATACTGACAACTAGTGGTCTGAATATATGTGCACTTATATAACCTATATGCACAACATGGCCATCTCCACATGTGCGACCCACAAATTAAAAATTTATTTGACTCCTCATCTCATGCCAGTTGCACTTTATAGTTGGAATATAATAGAATAAAATAATTTTCATAACTATTTATGATGCTTTTTGCTGATGAAACTGACTTAATACTCTTTTAATCATAATAGAGATAGAAAGACCAGGAAACCTGTAAAATCTCTAAAGAATCATGTGACAGTACTCCAATTTACATTAGCACTACTTTGATGAGGCTGTTTTGGTCAGTAACTTGATTGAATCCATCAATTGCTGGTTGCTACCATAACAACATCATGCAGTGTGTGAGCATTTTATGAACTGCTTTTGGAGATTGAGAAATGGCAAGATTTACATTCTCTTTAACATATAAACCATGTTAAGTGTCAAAAAAGTGACCATTTAGTCAAACAACATTGAAATAACAGATCATTTCAATCAAATATCAATATAACCTACCAATGGTTGTGCATACATAGCTTCTATAATCTCTGCAGAGAGGCATGAAAAGTAATGGGATGCTGTTGCAGTTGTATAAGGATGAGTTCACCTCATTCTACACCAAGCATCAACTAGAAAGATATAAAGCCCCCAAGCACTGAGTAATAAAATGTGGAACTACATTTCCTAGAGTAAAGCTCAATTTAATACCTTAAGGATGAGTTGGAGTGATGTGTGGGATACACATGTAATGGTCAATTATCAATATCTAATCTTCTAGTGGGTGAAGGCCATCCAAAAATCAGCTGCTTTCCAGAACAGTAGAAGCTGTCATTATAACAAGGTTGGGCAAAGTCCCCATTATACCCTTGATTTTACAAGAACTGCAGGATGAGCTAGTCATACAGTAAATATTGTTACTGTCCAAAGGAAAACATGTATCTCCAAAAATATTAACTTTACAGAAGGACAAAAACTGTCAATGACCTATGTTGTATATTGATCTACATGTCAATACTGATTTGACTGTAAACCTGTGCTTCAGTCCGCTATTCTGTGGTGCAGTCTGGGGTACACCCTACTATGAGTTCCATACAGGCAGTGGTGCTCCAAGAAAAAAAACAAAAGAAAAGGCACCAAAACCTCCCATATTTACCCTTTTATTATGTTTGACTCTTTCAATGTTGAATTGAGAAGATACACAAGAATGACTCTGACACTTGATGTAAAATCTCCTCCCAATTTCAACGACAGTGAAACACGAATCGAACAAGAAAACACAATTCAATTTCATGAGCCATCAACTACGTAGCTCTCCACTGAAGACGTACTGCACTCCAGAGAGGGTCGGGGGCGGTTTTGAAAGGAGGGGGTGGGGTAGGTTTAAATGAAATGTTTGTTAGCTAAAGAGAGGCAACGGTGGTCCTTTTTTGAAACACAGTGTGGAATAAAGCCTGGCTCTACAGTGCAGGTCTCATGGGGTGAAAACTACTCCTCGCAATAACATTAGAAGCGAGCTGAATTATGAGCCCTAATACTGCGTCATTACTTCATAGAGCTCGTCCATTACTGTGGTGTGTAAAAGGTGACACCTCTGTTCTCTAAACATTAGCAGCCCCCATACAGCAGTCCAGCGCAGAGATTTACTGAGGGAGGGGTGGTGGTTTCACTTCAGTGAATCAGCAGGTACACAAACATGCACACACACACACCACTGCTAGACTGAGAATAAATGGTCCACAAACCAAAAATATCCAGCCATCAATGTCCTACGGGCAGTGTCCTTTGATCATTGATGAAGTACTAAACGAATTAACACAGCTTCCATGCAGCAAGAGATAAGCTACTGTCTAAAACTTTACATCTACAAGGTGGACCAACGAGGCTGGTTTTTTCTAACAGAGTGGACAGTGAGTGGATACAGTGTTTAAAACGCAAGTGCACTGCTGTGTCTGATCCACTTATAGTAGTGCAACACACACTAGCATATCACCACATCAGGGTCACTGTAGTGGTCCTGTGTGGGTCCTGAGCATTGAAGAACAGGGTGTAAGAGGGCAAACAAAATATGCTGAGGAATAGATGGACTACAGTCTGTAACTGTAGTACTACAGGATATATATATATATATATATATATATATATATATATATATATATATATATATATATATATGTGTGTGTGTGTGTGTGTGTGTGTGTGTGTGTGTGTGTATGTGTGTGTGTGTGTTACACAATCATACATTTTCTGTTGGGTATATGATATATGAGTATAAATACTGTAAATCTCATTACCTAGATGGCCAGAATTATCCAGTACACTCATAATGATGTAAGCAAGTGCCAAGCCCCCTAACAGCTCTACTTTGCTTCATATCAAAACATTCGTTCATTACATCTGACCCTCAAGGACAGAACTGGAGCCTGTTTAAGCACAGCAGCCCAAACCCTCTATCTTGCATCCCAGCAGCGACCTCTCCTCAAACACCCCTTCTCACCCTCCTCCTCCAGTCTGACACCGCATGGGCTATTCACCCTGCTCTCCACTGCAATCAATGAGATTGCTCTCTGAATTGCTTTCCTCTTCAGTTGCTCCACTGCAGACCTCGCGCTGAGGGAGTTTCTCTGGACCGGAACCAGGGTGCACAACAATAAACAGCTTTTATCACTGACCTCAGACCAGTCTGTTTGTCAATTCTACCTGGTCAACCATACACCCTTTATCACGAACGATCAATCCTCTAGCCCCCTATTCTAATTAAACACGAAGATGGATAAAAAATATTCATCCTTCAGTGGGGAAAAGCCAAATAGTCCACTGTGCAAAGTTTACACAACTGGGAAGGTCCAGGCAGAAGACAAAAGGGATAGAGCAAGCTCATCTATGTGAGTGCTGCTCAGACAGAAAAGCTTGTTCAGCAGAATAAGCTTCATTTACAATTAGCAGTAGCTGTAGCTCATTGTGGGAAACCAAACTAAAACCAGCATCAAAGCATTCATTCAGCACTGACACTGATTTATAGAGAGAAAATCAACCTCTAAGTCCTGTATAAAGCTTTCTTTGAGCATGCAGATCTAAGGTAATTAAACATTCAAACATTTTTCAAGCTTGTGTACTGCATCTGTATCACACAGTTACCACAGATGGTAATTTCCCTGCTTCAGCATTTTCCCTCTGGCTTCTAGGGATGCACGATTATGTCACAGTAATATTGGTATCAGCATATATCGGCTTAAGACAAATATCGGTATTTGGCAGATGCTTCGATTTGGTAGATGCTCCAGAAAGGTGTTTGATGATGTGCAAATTGTGCTATAGAGAAACAGAACATAACTTGGTTACAGTGCTAGGTGTCCCCATTTCATGAATGTGCAGTAGTTTTAATCATCAACAAATTATTGCATGACATTTTGTAAAATGGTGCTGAAGTAAAGGTCTAAATCATAATATGTATCTTCATCACCATTGGAAATGGCAGGTGTGTATTAATGAAAAATATCAGATATTGGCATCAGCCAACCATTCCCATACTATGTATTTATACTGGATTTCATCTTTTTACTAAGTAATGACAGAATGATTGTTTGTAGCAAATGCCAATTTAGGTTAGTAAATGTGAAGCCTTCTTCTATTAGTTAATTCCTGATTAAATGTTCAGAATAAGGGCAGCTGGAATTTGTAAAAGAAAAAAAAAGTAAATAAATAACTAACCAATAATAATCATAATAATAATGTAAAAAATGGTGGTGCAATGTTTTGCCTGATAGTGATTATACACTACTACACTAGATGTAGTGCACAGAGATTAGACTGGAAAATGCTGAAGTATTTCTTTTAAAAACTGGCAGAAAGTTCAGTAGATCAGTGCTGGTTTGAGTGGCGTGAGTCAGGCCAGTTACCAGCACATGTTCAAATACTCAAGTTGCATTCTACGCACATCTCTATTATGTAATCAGACACTGCAGCACGGGATGCTACACAAACGGACTGGGCTTACAAGAGAAAGTTATACTCAAGTAGTAACCCCCCACCACACCTTCCTCCTCCGCCGCCTTTTCCCTTCCCCACCTCCACTCCATGCAGCACTTCTGTCTTAACACAGAATGTTTTAATTGCATGTTCTTTTTACCTTGACAATGTCCCTTGGCTCTGCAGGGAAGAAGTGACTCTTGTTTCAGGTGGCTGTAAACCTGAGTAGCATAGAGCATTACTTTAAACAAAAACAGAATCCTTTATAAGTCAAATGTGCTTACCTTGGTCTTGAGCTGTACTGCACCAAGAGAGCAGGAGGAGGAGTGGACAAACTTCAGCAGCTACTGCAGGGCACTTTAAGGGTTTTTTGGGGAAAAAAAGAAATAAGAAAGAAGAAAATTGAAAAAAAAAAAATCACAGCACTTTGGTTTATCCTCTTTGCCTTTCTTTCTACCTTCTTCTTATTGTTGTATTTTGTTTTCTTCCCACTAAGAGGTGTTTTTTGGAGTGCCCACACCAAGGGTTCTTCCTCTCCCAGTTATCTTTCCCTTTTTCTCTCTTGCTCTCACACACACCCTCCCTCACTCACACATTCACACATTCTGCAGAGATGGAGCTCTGAGAGAGATGAGCTCAGGTTTGGGACGCACTCGCACATTCTCACTGCGCTGCAATCGCTTCTCAGCATCTCTGCCTATGGCGTTTCCCTGTCGCGCTCTGATTGGCCCATGCACCAGTCTGTAAACACTCTCCTTCTCTCTGATTGGCTGAGGCAGGTATAATCTCCACCCCCTTTTCACCACTACTTTTTTTGCCTTTACTCCAGGCGGCAGCCAGAAAGAAGCTTGAATCTCCACCTTATGAGAATGATACTACAGCGTCACTGCTGCACCATTTAAGGTGGAAAGGAAAATGTGACTTAACAAAACTGACGATGAGAGAGAAGGCAGCGAAGGGGTTAAACAGGAGGAGGAGGTAGAAGACACACACACGCGCACACTCACTAACACTGCTGAGGAGTGTAAAAATGCAGCAGACTGGACGCAGAATCCCCAACTCAGCATTCCACTGTGTGTGTGTATGTGTGAGAGAGAGAGAGATTAATTTATTTAGCACTTTTGTGGGTACCCCAATTTTACTTGACGTTACGGGGACATGTGATCATTATGATGTTTACAGCGTTGGGAAATTAAGTAAAAAACAATATAATCCCTGCGTTGTTAGAGGAGTTTTGGAACAACTTCAGACCATTTACTGTGGACCTTACTATTATTTGATAAAAATACAATGCACAGCAAGTTTACTGTGACAATCCCAAGATGGAGTACAACACATTTCCCATACCCATTTTATGAAGTGCCACATAACCCAGCAAGCGAGGTTCACAAATACCAGCTAAAGCTTCAATAACTTTGGCACTGGTAATGCTCAAATGACCTAGCTCCCCAGCTGTCCTTGGGCAGGACCCCAACTCTAAATTTTTACACATATACTAATTACTATTTAACAAGACAACCAATATACTACTACAGATTCATTTCCACTCAATATTTGGCCATAAACATGATAACAATAACCTATTTCTTGTTCACACTAAAGTACAAAAATATAATTTACAGCGTCGGTACTTGCTGGTGTTGTTTTTTTATATTATATAATATATAATATTGAGGATTACATTTACATGTAAAATTTAACAAAAAGCTGTGCACATGTGTGTGTCTTTGTAGGGAAAGATGAAATGACCTTCAGTTTGTAAATGAAAACAAAAGGCTCGTGGGTCACTGAA
Source organism: Hoplias malabaricus (assembly GCF_029633855.1). Lineage (NCBI taxonomy): Eukaryota > Metazoa > Chordata > Actinopteri > Characiformes > Erythrinidae > Hoplias > Hoplias malabaricus. The sequence goes on along the minus strand of NC_089802.1, from coordinate 44,054,618 downwards.
AGATCTCCACCCTTTAAGAAGAGACTATGATAAATTACTTATGATAAATTAACTTTCAACACATTTATGTCCAAGGCTCCAGTAAAACACTAATTTGGAGTATGGCTCTGCTGAAAACTACCCTGAATTGTGTTTAAAGGAGCAATCTGTAAGATATGTACTGTACTTAGTCATAAAAATTTCCAGTGCGGCAAGAGATAGCTTGTTTAAAGACAAAGACTCACTGATTAAACGAGTGAAATCAGGTTATTTTTGGAGCAAAAACCTACATTCACAATGGCCATCTGTGGATATGTTTGGGCACCTCTGCATTAAAGCAAAATATTAAGTATACATTATGGATTTAGGAGGATGGTGAAGTCATTTTATCAGAGCTTGACATTGTCTTATGCATATATATATATATATATATATATATATATATATATATATATGTGTGTGTATAGTTAATTGTGGCAATTGAGTTAGCATCAAGCAGACAACGTTGTGGGCACCAAAACAATAGGTTGTCACTTTGTAACCATGTTTGTTGGATAGTATTGCAATCTTGCAAACAAAACGATTTTATTTTCACTGGTAAAAGGAAATGAGCAAAAAAGGAAATGATCTGAGTTTACTAGGTCCAGTACAAACTTGGCCACATTTGGCTGCCAAAATGGCAGCAACGACCTTTGTCTGTGATCATCTGACCGACTCTGGTCTCACCTCTGACCTCTTGAACACCTGACATAGCTAATTAGCATTAGCTACAGCAATACAGTTAGTTGTAAATACACTAGAAAGACAGGAAAATAAGGTTAAGTGGAGGGAGGGAGGGAGGGAGAGAGAGAGAGTAAAAGGTCTAGTATCAAAAATACCTTTTTTAGTTGTTACCTCAGTAAATATTTTAAAGGGCTAGCTAGCACTTGGCATGTGTCCAATTCCTCTGCAAAAAGATTGAAGGCTTTAGCAATGTGCACTTATTTGTACTGTAAACACTACATGATATTAGACATCCAAAAATTTTGCCTATCTAAAGACGAGCGGGCAGGGGTTTATTTGTTGAATGGAATAAGAAAGGTTCAGTGGAGGTCTGTTACAGACTTCCTTATTGTTTCAGGCTCTCCTCCAGTGCTGTGTAGACCCAGTCCTAATTAAATGGGTTAGATGAGGCCACGCCAGCATCTGAAATCAATTAAATAAATCTAAGCTTTGCCCAATCTTCTAGGTGTAGCTGTAAATCTGGTTTATGTTTTTATAGAGTAGAAATCCCCAAATGATATAATAAACATAAACACAGCAACATATAAGCTCAGAGAAAGGGTTGATTTAAAAAATCTGTATTTGAGTCAATGGACAGTACATTCTGTACTGTTTAATCAGGCAGAGTGAAATGGTTTTTAACTGAATCTCTGTTGGAACAAATGTCCAGAATTTGAAATTGCAAGCTACACACATTTTATTAAAATTCTAAATGATTTGTAATCTATTGTTCTGACAGTTTGCCAATGTTGACAAGTTGGAGATATGAGGTTTGTTTCTGAAAGCAGGGAATTGTGACTGTGTATTTAAAATTCAGTGCTTTGTTAACAAAGCCAGTCCAGACTTTCCTGGGGCCCAATGCAAAATTTTGATAAGGTCCTCTTACCTGAATTCTGTGAGCCAAAATTTGACCATTTTTCAACAGTTGCACCTGATTCTAGTATTACCCTCCTTCTTTGGTTTAAGCATAAACAGCCATATACAGAACAAAATAAGGTGTAAACCAGCAATATTTATTCAAAAACAATATGTAAATAAACAGCTGCAGCACTTAAGGTGGAATAGAAGAAAAAGAAACAAACTGTTTATTCTCCAGCTTGCAGTTTGTGTCATGATTACATGATGCAGTAGTTTTGTCCAGGCGCCTGTGACTGCTTTACTGTTTAATGTGTAACAAAAATGTCAAACATGCCGGGGATAGTGTGATTGTGTGAATATCGAATATTCATTGTCTGTAACCACTTATCCAGCTCAGGGTCGCGGTGTGTCGGGAGCCCACCTGGAATCACTGGGCGCAAAGCGGGAACCACCCCAAAGGGGGCGCAAGCCCCCCACAGGGCAGCACACACTCACACATTTACTCACACCTACGGACACTTTTAAGTCGCCAATCCACCCACCAATGTGTGTCCCTGGACTTTGAGAGGAAACCGGAGCACCCAGAGGAAACCTCACAGACTTCAATGTTTATACATTGAAGATAAACTTGGTAATCAATCCTAAATTATGAGAATAAAAAAAATTAACATTTTGACTGTGTTTGTCATTGGAATTCACACTATAATTTATTAATAATCCAACCTTGAGAAAAACAGCTTCTGCAGCTCAGTCTCGTGTAGTATTTTCTTCCTCTTTTCATATGCTGAAGTATAGTTTTGTTTCATTTTCTGATGACACTTGATGCAAGGGGAAGAAGAGGGGGGCTTCGTTCATTTGCTGGGGCCCTACGTGCGTAGCGTGCGTAGTGAGCCTATATAGGGCGGTCCGGCTCCGTTTGTTAGTAACCAGTATACAACGCATGTGTCTCAATGCCAAACGGACACAGAGACCCAAAGTGTCTGGCTATGATTAGATTTATTGTACAATGATGCAGCAGCAAGGTGTTTCAGATGGTGGCAGACAGCCAAGTCATGCTGCTATTCTGCTTCAGAAATATCACTGCAGGATTCAACCCATTACAACTGACAAGAAAAACTAAATGAATTTTTTACATAATCACCGACAGTAACAAGCTAAAATGTCATAAGTAAATTAACTATTGCTTGCCTCTCAACAAAACTTAATTTAACAAAACACACACTACCCAGTTTGGCAAACCATGGACCTGATAGATTATTATTTTTATACATTTAATTGATCATATACTCCTCAGAACCATCCATTAAATCTGCTGTGGACTCCTACCCTTGTTTTCAGATGGATGGGGCACTGAACATTATGTGTTTGCTCAGCTGTGGAGCACAATACCAGTGAATGGCAAGCATCACAACCTGATCATATGTTTCATTATTCCACAATGTTCTAAAGCCAGAGAATAACAATAGACTAAACAATAGAATAAATAACTAATGGATAGGCTAAATATTGTGGATTGTTATCTGTGGAATATTATCTTCTTTGAAAACCAATTTTACCTACTAAATTAACTCTGTTCCCAGCTGTGGACCTAGAGTAACCTTGTCATGAATATTTTGATGCATAAAATTCTACCTGTGCCAAACAGAAACAATAATCTTAGAAAAAAAAATAGAAATGACTGCTGAAATGTAATTGCCTAAAATCAACATGATATTTGACCAGGGGTTTTCATATTTTGCATTCAAGCTTATCAGGGAAAATAAGGATGTCAAAGGTCTTTTTTGGACCAGGACTGGGAAGCGCTTCTCTACTGTTAGGCCATAAATAGCACGTCATACCTAATTTTGCTTGAGACGTTTCGTACACGGACTCTGCCCAGTCTAGATGGACCCTATGTGCACCATGGTTCCTTGTTTAATCTGTTACACTTTATTTTGAAAGTCCACTGTAGTTGCTTTGCAGATGTTCAGTCTGTTTGCCTAAGATTAAAATTTCTTTCAAATAAATTAAACTAAACTCAAAGTGTAAAAACCTGTTTTATTTTAACTTCAAAACTAAACCCACATCTACAGCTAAACCTAATCTTCCATCATTTTGTTGAAAAACAACTAATTTTCACCTACATTTATTTGTTTTTACATAACTTTAAATCACGTGGGACAACAAAAAACAAAATATGACCAATACATATCCTCTGGGTTGAGCCTTTGTAGAAAAGAGTTTGCTGTTTCCTTTCTGAAGTTGTATTTATGCTGCAGTTCTAAGCTGTTTTCGCTGTTTCTAGTTATTACAGTTCTCTTGTTTTTTATTCTTGTTATTTTGAGAGTTTGCCATTGTTTACTGCAATTTCTATTTTAGAACAAACCTGCAATGAATAAACCCATCCTTCTGCTCCTCATTTCTTTCAGATAGTATCAGATCAGATACTCAGCTCTGGACAAGTCCCTGTTGTTCTCCAGGATACATCTCAGGTTGGCTTCCTTTCTCTATAACAAACAGATACAGATGGCTTTAACACAGGTGCCACAAAAGGTTCTCGGAGACTGTAAGGTTTATGTCTGTTTAATGATTTTTTGTTTGTTTGTTTATATGACAAGTCTTACCAAAAATTTGTTATAACAGGCCAAAATGTTATAAACAAACAACCAAAAAAACAATATACAAATAAAGGAAGGTTGCATTTTTTATAATTTATTTCATAACATTACCCAAGTTTATTTTAGTAAAACACCTCATAAATACATTATTAATTAAAAACAATAAAGTGTATAATAACTAGTGTCTTATTGGATGAGGAGGGCGTGGTTATAGTATGTTTTTTGGTCAAATCAAACATATGATAAGCCACACTTGCGCAAATCTTTTCTAAAACATACATTTGAACACTGACACGTTCTTAAAGGAACCAGGACCTGGATTATCTGTGGCATCATGCAATGCTTTTTCAATGCAATTTGCAATGTTTTTTCACCATGAATGGAGTGGACAGTTTGAATACAGTAAGATTAAACTACTGCTCGTTGGGGATTTGATCACATTTCCAACATAGGATAATGACTGTTATTCTCGGTGTAGGCAGTAGAGGGGGCTGTAGTCTAAGCGGGTGTGCATGTGCGTAGGGTTTTAATGCCCCGGGGGAGGATCTGGTGCTAATTTAGCTGCTCTTGGCCTTGGTTGTAGACCTAGGTAGAAATTATGCTAGAAGTAAAGACTTTGGCGTGGTGCATTGTTAATACCAGTTAGAATCCAGGTCTGATCGACCAGTCTACACCAGTAAGAGTCCTAACACTGAATTGGCCTACCTGTAATACCAGTAGCCTTGTAAGTCGCTCTGGATAAGAAAGTCTGCCAAAATGTCTTAAATGTAAATGACTGAGGCATTTAGTAACAAATACTGCCAAGGAGTATTGGTGAATTTGAACTGTCCCGAGTATTTGACTCCGTTACATTCCAACAATTCTTATTGAGCTCAGTTATTTTTGTATTATTTTACTTTGCTTCTGTTTTGTTGTTGTGCTGTGTTGTTATTGGTCACCATTGACTTTAGTGTAGCATTTTAATGTAGGCCAAAAATATCCAAAAAGAGAATGCAGTTGTACGCTACATTTTCTAAAGTATTTCAGTGCTGATGTTTGATTTACTCAATACACAGTACTACTTTTGTATTTCTACTCAAGTTGGAGCCATTGATTTACTCAAATAATAATAAATTTACTTGAGTACGGATTTCGGCTAAATCTATCTCTGGCTGTGACTGAGAAGGTTGGACGTGAAAAATAAACCTTTGAAACAGTTGTCAGCACATGTTTAATGTGATAAAGCAGTGCTAAGTGTAGGTGAAGAAAGAACAAGCGCCGCATGTGACATGCTTCTATTAGGACAACACCTAGCACTATGCTAGGCTCTTGAGGAAGTTGTGATAATGAATGTCACACATAGTGCCCCATGGAAGTGCCATTAAATACCTGCTGTTGCAATGGAATGTGTTGCCAGATATTTCCCTCTGTTTCCATGCCTCTGCTTGGACCACGGTTGTGTGTGTGTGTATGTATATATATATATATATATATATATATATATATATGTGTGTGTGTGTGTGTGTATGTATGTGTGTGGGTCAATAACCTTTACTGACCCCTAGCTTTTAGCTTCTTTAATGGTCTTCCTGAAGGTCTCTGCGTCATGGTAAAAATTCATTTGGCACAAATCGACATAATGGCCTGTTCTGTGATCTGCATTATATTGCACTGTTTCAGGTACTCCACTTCTCATATGAACAAATTCAAGTGGTCAAGAATGCCCCATAGGCATCTTTGTCTTTGCATGTTATATCAGTGTTTTCCAGCAGAAACTAAAGAGGTCTCCTTAATTTCTCAGCAGTTTCTCATAGACAAATATGAAAACTGATGGAAAGATAAAGGGCATTTTGCTTAAGTCTCCAAGTACTTAGATATTTTTCGTTCAGAAAGAAAATAAATAATATTGACATAAAACATCTTTTTTTTTTAATCTCAGATTTGCCAGGATAATCACATTCATATTTCCTTTATCTCTCACATCCCCTTTATTTCTCAACAATTTCCCATTCAACACAAAGAACCTTCTTCATTTTATGCTGTAAATAACATCACCTTTACCCTAGGCTGAAACGTTTTCATGTCTCCTTTTTGTCTACTCTTTCCCCTGAGGAGCGTTAGGAGAATTACTGTCATTTCCTGGGCCTTGAGTAACAAAAATGAGCCATACATTTTCTTTCTGGAACACACATATACCTTGAATCCATTATCATGTTCATATATTTGTAAATAAATTAACAAAAAAAAAAAAAAAAAAAACAATGAGAACAAATAGGAGGCGTGAATTTATTCTTAACAAACACTGAAAAGTTGGAGTTTCCCGTTTATTTTGCCAATAATCTTATAGAGCTGGCAGAAAACTCAATCAGCTTTTACAAGGTAGGACAGGGACAGGTGTGGGCGGGGATGTGGGGGATGGGCTGGCAAACACAGATATAGACACAAATATTTAAATAGATATCTCAACCACAATCATTTGGTGATGTATATACCTATATATATGTGCTTTAATAGTCAGAGGCAGAGTGTTACATACGAAAAATGCAATAAATGTCTCTTTATTTCTCGTCCTTCATATGTACAGTTCATGTTTTTCTTTTTTTTTTTTTCTTTTTTTGGTTTTGTTTCAGCAACCAGTGTCTTCAAAATCCTAAAAAGAAAAGAGGCAGAGGGGTCAAATATCATCATTGAAAACATTACAGAGACTCATTAAATATTTGTAACATTTAACATTTCATTGTTCATTTTGTAAAATATTCTACCAAAATTGTAAATCGCACTCAATATAGACATTTGTTTGTTATTAAATATCAGTGGTTCTTATATCATCCTGGACCTGCTGGGCCACTAATCTGCATGTTATAGTTTTCTCTTTGCTCTGGGTGGAGTGGTTGATACGCTCATTAACTGCATCTGGTGTGTTGGGAGCAGAAGAATCTCTAAAATGTGCAGGGCAGTGTCCCAACAGGACCTGGACTGAGAATCACTGATTTATATGCATGATAAAACAGTGGATTTCAATACAACCTTTTAATTTATTAATTTTAGAATTATTCACTATATAAAATGAAAAACACAACACACAAATTAATTGTTTTCATTTTTTCTTTGTTTTTCCATCTGCCTCCAGATTTATAATTTAATTTCATTATAACAAGGTCTTGTTGCTATGCATTGCTTTCATTTTTTTTTTTTCAAACCTTACACAGTTGTTTCATCATTCTAGGCACATAAATAATGTCTTCATTTCTATTTACAGCTACTAGTGTCCTACTATATTTCTGAAACATGAGTTGCACTGGGCTATCACATTACAATCATTTAATACAATTAAATTGGATATATATTTATCACAAACATGAACACTGAAACAGGGATTCCAAATGTCACTTCTACTGTACATTTTAATAATGACACAGAAAGTCCCTTGTCCTCACCTTTTGAAAGAACTCTCTTTTCCTGCTGCTCCTAAATTGAGACTGGAACATATGCAGACAGGAAAAAACAAGAAACAGGTGTCAATGGCCTCTGACACTGTATACGACAGCTGATGCAGTCAGCTTTTCTCCTCTGCTAGTGTTCAAACTGTTCACATTTAACTCTCAAACTCATTTGACTTTCCAAAGCAGTTTAGCAATAAATACATTAGCATTATTACAATCATAATTTTCACTGTGCCCTCGGAACAAGTTCGTCTGAGTCCTCCCACACAAAGAAATATAATGTGAATTCAGTGCCTGTGGGCTGAAGAGTTTATTAGCGTAAGAGCTGGAAGTGAATGGCTGCAGGCTCCCCAGGGCCTAATGGGGAGCCCGGCGCTGAGTCAGGGAAATGTGATTGGGTCTTCTGTTGTACACATATGGAGGCGCACCAGATTTAATTTATGGAGCACTAGAACTCACCCACCCTCCCTCCAGCAGCAGGGGCCACACTGTCCAAGTTTAGTCGCCACCATGTAAGGTCATTGCAAGGGGGGGAAGACAGATGTCTTGTCAAGACCCAAATTAGATGTAAACTTAGGACTCAAAATTGCTTATTGCAACCCTTCAGCCACAACAGAAACCTTTGGTGACACAATTTTAATGATAAATTGTTTGATGATTAGGAAAACTAATATATTATTTTTACAAACACAGTAAACAAACATCTGTTTTGAATAGAACATATTGTCAAAACTGACCTGCATGAACGTCGTTTTACTTATTTCTTATCAGCATCAGCAATCACTGCCTCTGTTAGGGAAGGAGAAACATTCCACATAAGGCACATCACTCCATTACAATGCAATCACAACATGTCTAGAAAGACACATTAAAATAACTTGATATTAGCATCTATTTCAATAGGCTACTAAGCCTCAGAAATACCATTAGTGACTGTAGCAGCCACTTGTTCAGAAGTAGGTGAAATCTTAACATCTCACAGATGTTGAAAGGCCTTAAATGACTTTACAAGGACAATAAATCTGTCTGCTTCAGTAAGCCCCAACTGCTAAGTGCTAAAGAGCAGTAAAATTACTAGCATTAGAACAGAAGGCAGACCACTAGATATAATCTTGACTATTAACATGGCTTAAGGTGGATTACACTGATATCAGGCAACCATAATACTGTGTATAATTTGATAACTGCCTGTGGACATTGCCAAACTGCCAGAGTGACCATTCAAGACTTATGCAAATCACAATGCAATCAATTTATTAAATAAACATAATCAGCTTTGACCATTTCCAAATTACAAAATAAAAGTTTTCTCTGAATATTTTAGCAATGTGCTCATATAAAACATTTAGCAACACTCCTTAATTTTCTATAGGTCATTCTTCATAAGCCCATGTAAACCCTACATAAGTGTACCTGATATTTATATAAACCATTTCTTACAGTCATATTACCCTATATAAACATCTATAAAGGCTCATTCCAACAAGTCTCAGTTTATCTATTTCACTTGAAATTATTATGACAAATTGTCCTAGTTGAAATAAACATTTATTGATATTAGTCAGCCTGAAGAGCTTATGTAGGTTGCATGTAGCCTTATGAACATTGACTTGTGTTATACAAGTGTTACCAAACTTGTATATCACAAGATAATATTATGATATCTTATTAAGAAGAAAAAAACAATACATGTATAAGATAAACTGTGTACACAGCTATTGTCTTTGGTTTTCCCCTCCCGGTTATAGACCCTTTGTGCTTTATATAGCACATTGAGCATGAAAAGATAGGGTTGCATGCTTTACCATGACCTGAGAAGGTTCTCAGAACAATAACACACCAAAACAGCTGTTCAAACACCAAAAGGGATCACAATGCGATCACAGTGTAGTGGGAGCTTGGTCAGCTGGAGCACAAAAACACACACTATTCTTAAATAGAAACATCACAGGCGAAGGCAAAAAAATGTTCAGATATTAATTTAAGTAAATAGGGAGAATGTTGTTCATATTGGAATTTTAACTCAATTTAAATGACAAATGCATTATTGAAATATTGTAGATAAATATATGTGGGCAAATATTTTTTGGGACAAAACATCAAAGAAAACTCCTTTCATTAAATAAATTACCTTTCTAAATTGACTAATTAAAATTTATCTTCATTATTTATATATTGTTTTGGCCAAATACAATAGAAAATTTATTGCCCTTTAATATTGCCCTACTACTTATTGTCAAATTTCAGCACGTCTAGGATATGTAAGGACTGCACAGCCAAATATTTCTATTATTTCTTGCATGAGAGTGCTGTTCCCACTCTTGTGTTGTCTCTAACATCCATTAACCTCAGTGACTTGAAATATGTTAAAACCCATTGCACAAACAAAGCGTGCATACTTTGCTGCCATGCATTGTTTCTGAGCAGCTGCTTAGCTTGTTGCCCTGGGGTGGACTTACGTTTGACCTCCAGCTTGCAGGTCACAGTAGCCTCTCCGTGTGGATTAATGGCTCTGCAGGAGTACACACCACCATCAAAGTTTCCGGGTTTACGGATCTCCAGAGAGCAGATGCCCTGGTTGTTGATTTGTCTGAACTTGGGGTCATCACCAATGATCATCTGATTCTTCATCCATTGTATCTTGGGCTGTGGAGAAGGAGAAAGTAAGGAAGAAATACAGGGGATTTGTCCATTATTTCTGAAAGCATAATACATTTAAAACACTTGCATGAATGTTATTTGACCAACTATTTAATCCAAGGTAATTTGAGATTTTAATCAATTACAGAGCTGGCAAATGGACCTGCCATATGGAGGGCAGTTGTGTTATCCACTATGCTTTACCAACCATAACTCACTGGAATTAATTTCTTTCACACCTCCTTGATGAATAAATGAAAGTGCTAAGCATTTGTCACATGGTCACTGAGAGAACATATTCCTCCTCTGCAGACCCACTGCTAAGTATCAAGACCATAGTCAGGGGTCTCACTGGACCACCACAGCTCATGTATGCCACTTATCCAACCTGGGCCCGCATATGTTTATCCTATTTATCATCCATCCCGAGGGCTTGTGCTGTCAGTGAGTCTGGTTGCCAGATTCCTGCAGCAATTCACATTCTAACCCTATGGCTCAGGGCACTGCTGTTATTCCGATAATGGAGACACAGCTGCACTTGTGAAAATCAGGCCTAACTTAAAACAGTACACAGTGAAGCAGCATAAAAAACTGAGGGCTTCTTTGCACTTTATTGATCAACTTTTTGGGCATTACTATCTAGCAAAAGATTGTTCTGCAAGGCAAGTGATGCTCTGACATGGGACTTATCTCCTATTTTTGTACTGAGGATATTCTATGCCACAAACAAATTCTAAGCCTAAAGTGGCCAAACTGGTTAATCAGCTATTTAGCCTCAAAGCTGTAGATACTTAGTGAAAAAAATGTAGATTTTAGTTATTTTATGATTACTAAGTAGGCTACCATCCAATGATGGCACTGTGGTGCTAAATCTACACCAACTCTCTTTTATGTAACAAAGGAGTGATTAGAAAAATAGTCCTGCCATTTCTAAACATTTGGATCTTACACTTAGGAGTAGGGTTAGGCTTAGGGTTATGGTTAATATTATTGGTGCACACTGCTATTTATGTTGTATGCACACCATACAAACCCTGGGACTAGTCTCTTGGTAAAATATATACAAATTCACATTGAAACCAGGTTTACATAGTAGCTTTCAACTGCCTACAGACACAGACCAAGCTCAAATAAACAAACATTACTCACCCCTGCCCTCTAAAGGTGTTAGTATTGAAGAATAAATAGGGGAATACCTTGGGGGTTCCTCTGACAGCGCAGAGCAGCTTGGTGGTGTAGCCCACAGTGGTGCTGCGGTCTGGCATATTGGTGGTGAACTTGGGAGCCTCGCTGAAGTCATGCTCTTTGTACACTGGAGGCTTATAATCAATACCTGGTGGGAAATATTGCGACATGCAGGTGTCAGTCTACAGGGATGGACCAGTGAATGGACCAATAGAATGGAAATGATGCAGATTTACTTTTTCTTTAATTCCGTTGAAAATGAAGGTTTTCTTTCTTGTATAAATCTACTATTTTGGAAATACATGTTTGTTTTTGGAGGGTGGCACGGTGGTACAGCAGGTCGTGTTGCTGTCACACAGCTCCAGGGTCCTGGGGTTGTGTTTTCAAGCCCCACTCAGTGTGACTATCAAATGTATTTAGAAACCTATCTAGTAAAAATAAACTGGAATATCAAGAAATGGATGAGCATGTACTCATTTTAGTAATGGGATCAGCATAAGTGCATTCTGTGCCTAAGAAACCAGGTGCAGAAATGCTATCTTTGCTGTCTACTCTGCCACTGTAAGTCACCTGTATGAGTCACCTGTACTAATGCACTAGTGCACTTTTTTGGGATTTGCGATGCACAGTCTTTGGCAGTTTAGTATGTAATTAAAAATAGAAAATTCAGACAATGGACATATGCTCCACTGCAACTGACCAGTGCATCTTTAGTATGCTGTACTATATATGATGTGGTCTAAAATCTGACCACAGTAGGAAATGTTTCCATTTTTGTCTATATTTTCATTGCAAATCTTATTAACATCTTGCATAATATCTGATGCAAGAATAGAGCAGTTTCTTGGTAAATTGGATATTTTCAAAAATCTAAAACATTAATTTGTCCATCTTTTGGAACCACTACATACTGATTCTACTCAGAATCAGAAGCACATTCCATCACAGGGCATAACACACTCACAAAATTAGGCCATGTCACACAGTCAGTCAGTCTACCTACATATGCTTTTAATTGTGGGAGGAAACCTGAGAACCTGGAGATAACACAGAGAGAACCCACCACTCAAGTGACCCAGGGTGGGTCATTTGACCCACAACCTCAGGACCCTTGGGCTGGTAGCAAAGCTACATGAAGCGCACCTGCTCCACGCTTTTAAAACATTTGCAGGTTTAAATTATTCTGATTGTACACCACTAACAAATGACCAGTGAGAAATTCAGCTGACCTGTCTTCTGGATGGTGGCTGAGCCCTTAGTAACGGTGGCTGATTCACTCAATCCACACTTGTTCTCGGTGAAGACTCTAAAAATGTAGGTGTTTCCCATGATGAGGTCTGAGATAGTGGCGTTCATCCTGTGATAGTGCTCCAACACTGTGAACCAGTCCTGATAAGAAACAAGCAGATTTCACGTTTATAGTATATTACACGTTTTAATAGACAGAAAATATTTCTTGATAATATAAATAACAAACAAAACTCTCTGGAGGCGAACAAGCCTGAATCCAAACCTACACTAAATGGCCAAAATTGAGTACACCTGCTCATCCAACATCTCATCTAAAATTAAATATTGATTTCTGTGAGGATTTGTTGGCATTCAACCTCTAGAGCATTAGTAAGCACTTTGTTTTTTTTTTATTTTGATTATAATTTCTGAATCACAAACGCCACTACTGCATTGAGCAGTGTTCTTTAAAGAAACTGTTGTTTTCCCATTAACTTATTAAATTCGGGCATTTTGAGTGTGACAATGTTCAAAAAACATCAGGTACAGGTTATTCCTAAGACCTTTGCATTATGTAGAGGATTTTAAAGTTTAACAAGAATACATACACAGCAAATTCATCAGTGTTCAATCAACGTTATTAGTGTTTTTCTATTTTTTCATTCATCATGAAATTTTTACACAGTGTGAAGGGCAGCTTTGTTTCCAAAGATGTAGAAAATTAAAAATCAACAAAAATATAGATACGTGTTTTTAATTAGACAGCGACAATATTCATAGAAGTGGATGTAGTAAAAACACACACTCCACATAATATATGTTCCTCCTAAAGACATATTCCTCTGTGATTTAATTTCATGCGACTGACATGGCCAAGAAAAAACCCAGCCATACACACAGCAGGATCAGTAACAGCCTCTAATCTACTCTTTAAATCTATTATTTTAGGAAATTACTATACAGCTTATTTCTGTTGTCATTAATGAATTTTTTGAATGAGTTTTGTTTATCTCAAATTTCATCATCTAGTTGTCATCATTTTACAACACTAACATTTAGTCAGCAGCCATTGGCTCACAAGCCTATGTTTACCAACTTTTATTAGTCCTCTATTAATTAAGGAGACCATTATGTAAATGATATCTAAATGACACAGCAATTTCACCAGCGTTATATCATTTAAATAAAGTATCATTGTGAGGGTAAAAATGTAACACTTGTCAACACTCTCAATGTTAATTTAACACTAATAGTTTTTAGCGCATAGCGAAGTTGTTGTGGAGGCACTGGTAGGATTGTACTTAATTTCATGCACTGAACCTGATTCATCCACTGTGCTCTAATCTCCTTTTGTTTCCACGTCAAATGAGTGTGTGTGTGAGAGAGAGAGAGAGAGAGAGAGAGAGAGAGAGTCCTCACCCCAGTTTTTTTGTCAGCTTTCTGGACTGTGTATCCAGTGATGGTTGTGTTTCCGTTGTCCTTGGGCTCGGTCCACTCCAAAGCAGCATTGAAACCCCAGGTGTCCACTATCTTTACAGAGGCTGGAGGGCCTGGCAACTCTGTGAGGCAAACAAAGCAAGATCATGATTAACATTATACAAGAGGAGATCACAGTAAAATACCTTCTGACTGTTGTGTCTTAACACAGTCAGTGTCATATTGTATAAAATGTTCCAAGTCCTACACTTTTGTTACAAATCAAATTTTGTTGTTAATTTCCATGTTTAAAAAAAAGAAGTCCACTGTTTTTTTTTTTACACCTTGACTGTTTCTTACCAATGATCTGCAGAGTTAACTGGGCTTTGTCCTCAAAGCTTTCCACTTTAACGCACATCTCGTAGACCCCAGAGTCTGCTCTCTCTGAGGAACGGATGAAGAAAATGCTGTCCCTCTCAGTGTTACGGATGTTCACTCTCTTGGGGTCAATAGGCTGGCCATCCTTTGTCCAGGTGACCACAGGCTGGGGTTTACCCTGAGAAGAGAAAAGAGCCTGAGGTTAGAGTCCTCACTCTGGAGCTGCTGAGAATGAGTAGATTTGTTTTTGGAATTTGAATTCATGCTAAAAATTTAAGGCGCACTTACAATGAAGGGGATGACAAGATTGACCTTCTGTCCAACTTTCGCCACATAACGCTGCCTCAGGATACGTGGCAGGTGAATCTTGGGGCGATCTACAATAGAAACAAAAAGTATGTTAGTTTAAGAATAAGATTTACATTTTCAAAATGTTAATTTTACAATATGACAAAAAGCATCATTGTTTTACTGGTTTAGTAAAACCTTCAACATTTCAGTATGCTAAATTCAGCAAATCAAACTTTTGCTGTAAAAGTCATTATTTTCACTTTGAAAATCAACAGTTTGTCAACAGTTTATAAATATAAATCCGTATTGGCTCGAGACCCATCCACAAGTTAGAGAGTTGATATTTAACCCCAAAATACTGGTTTAGCATTAGTCCTTAATCCTAATGATAATTCAGTAAATACAACACATTTCTGGCAACCTCTATGTAATTACAGTAGGATCACAGCAACACAGAATCTGAAAGCCAACCCCCACCGTGAACAGAGGCTTTTATTTTGTACTCTGGAAAATAACACCACTTAACTAAATGTCCTGCACATTAGTAAGCAATCCCATAACAGTGTACCTGAACATTATGATCAAACATTAACACTGCTGGTATGCACTCTCTTCTCCACCTCACTAATGGCTACAGTATCCGAAAACCCTAACACAAATCTACTTTTGGATGTAGGACATGCTGACGTTGGACCTGCTGGACTCATCACAGCTGTAAATAGGTCAGTGTTGTCACATCCCTCCCAGTAATAATACATGATGGAAGACTTGGGTTACACTGACTATTTTAATGGGCAAAACACCTTAACTCCAGACCCTTGACCAGATCTACAACCAATATTTACATATGTCTGAAATGATTGGATGAAGCCAAACTGACTCCAGTGACATGAGCTTTTAACACTGTTTGCATACTCAGCAGGCGCATACATATTTTGCTTTCGCATTCAAAGTGCTAACAAAAGAGTTCATGTCAATAGCAAAAATATATGAAGTGTTATCATATGATTTGGTGCACATGGGATATGTAGTGAGATGAACACTTATAATTTCTGGATCACGAGTTCCGGTCAAGAATGAATTTATTTTCTTTATCATTCCAATGTAGTTACAAAATGGTACATAGGAATTTAACCAATTCATTATTTTGCAACTATAATGGATTTGCATTTTTTATATTTAGTATAATTTATATTTAGTATCAATAAATGTAAGCTTGAACTTACCTTAACTTGCCTAAAATTCTGAACTTGTCATGGACTGCTGGCCTACTCTGAGCCTGTCTAAATGTTCGAACCTTTAGGGTTGTGTTATGTTCCTTTGCATTTCCACTTTCCACTTTTTCATATCGTGGTGAGTAATCTATTAAATAGCTTTGGTGACTATGTTACAATACTTAACAACCGGAAGTGATGTGTGGGAACTATTTTTATTCCTGCAGTTGGTTATGACCAAAGTGGACTGCAGCAAATGGACGCAGTTGGCATATGGGCCATAGCCACATAGGGGACAGGCTTCCACATTTGTATAAAAAAATAAAAATAAAAATAAAAAACCCACACCTAAAACACTATGAAAATTAAGATAATTCATTTAAGTGCCTTTCACCTTCCATGGCATGTTTCTAGATAAACACTGCATCTCTGGTGAGTGCTAAGCTCTTGAAGGGAACCTGAGCTGCTCTCAGGCTCCAGGCACGGTGTGAGAACACATGGGAATGTCTCCCACCCCCAAAAGTACCATTCACACTTGTCACCATCGCTCTTGGGGGAAGTCGCTTGACACCAATCCAAAACACTTTTGACCCTCTGTGTCGTCCATGTTAATGGACAATACCTCCCAGTGGTTTTCCACGGATGTCTGACCAGGATGGCCATTCTTACTGAAGGAGCTGATTTTTAATTTGCCACCAGTGCTGGAGAACAAGTGTAGGAATCTGGAAGTGTCCCACTAGAGCACTGCAGGAACCTGCATGCCTACAGTGTGGCAAGTGGTCTCATGTTACACTGCTGCCCAGTTCAACTTTCCATCCTACATTTTTCCATGTCTTTCTTTAGACGCTCTGCGCACTTAAACCCGACTACTATACAGGTGTGCATGGCACTTTCCCTCCAAAAAGGATCTGTGTTTGGCAAATACGGGCTGCTTTATCTTAATACAATGCACTTTTATTTAATTTACTATGCTGTATGCAGCCATTTTAGACACCCTTTAAAGTCACTGCATTCAGCTGCTTTAAAGTAAACAACATTGTGACCCCTGTAGAAAAAAATAAATGGGACACTCTGGAGCAGCTTCACATGAGTTTAAAAGTACAGTGCCCAATGCCAGGCATCTGCTGGAGGGCTATAAAGCATTGGGCTGTGGAGAACTGGAAGTCTGTTTTCAAGAATGAACAAACACCATCAGTGAGGAAGTGACTTTTGGAATTCAGGACTGATTAAATAACATCACCTGCGTTTATGTTGCTGAATCCACTCAAATCATCACAGTACTGTTCCAATATCTTATCTAAATTAATCCCAAATGATAAGGAGCTTCTACTACAACAAAGGTGGCCAAACAGCAGAATAATACCCTTAAATTCAGAAGGAATGCCAAAATAAGTGCAATGCAGGTGTCCATTGGTCCACTTGGTGTACTTTAGTGCCCAGAACCCAGTACCGGGTCCAAATATTTATTACACATTCCTATAACCTAAGATTATCTTTAAATATAAATGTTGCAGTCCAGGTAGTTACTGAGTAATAAGCCTGGGATTTAAAGAGGTTAATTAAGATGCTGTAACTTTCACTTCCAGATTCTGATTATGAATTGGATGTTAACATATACATTAAGATGTCATACCAAAGAAAAACATATCTTTTTTTCAGTTTTTATTTTACTGCATCATTTGAACACAGCAGTTGTTCTTCACATTGTGTGAAGATTTCATGATGAATGGACCAACAGAAATGCTCCAGTTGGAATTACATTGATTTCCACTGAAACTATATAGAAACCTATAAATTTACCATTTTGGAGATTGGACACAATTTATTTATTTACTATTATTTATTTGGACAGCGACACTATATTTATGTCTATTTGAATTATACTTAAATTGTAAGATTTTTCAAAATACATTTGGTAGTTTAGAGAAGGTAACTCCATTTCCTTCCAAATTTCAGAGTGGCTTGGGCTTCATGATCACACAACACTTGATAAAGTCCTTGGGCAAGACTCCAAACCCTACTTTCTCTCTCCTCTCTAACATGATTAGAAATCATAAGTAGTTCTGAAAAAGAAAGTCTGCCAAATTCCTAAAATGTAAAGGCACAGACTCCATTAAGTGTTTCATTTAGAGAGAGACTGTGCTTCGGTAAACAAAACATAATAAATAATTCAGTTACTTTAGGTCCCCAAAGAGATTCCAGCTCTTCATCGGATTCTGTTGAAGCCAAGGTTAACCTTCCTCATATTAGGTAGAGATGCTGTACTGATACAAAATGACCAGCAGAACCTCTCTAGGGTTATTCATCCTGATCCAAACGAAGGACACCGCTTCTCTATTTCTTTTATCAAAGTGTTCATGCCACACAATTGAATTACCACCAGGCTTGCATTGCAACTCTATCCAGTGAGCCGGAGCCAAACCCAGTCAGCTAGATCCACCATTGCCAGAGAATGCAGAAACTATCCTGCAGTCTCCCAGCTGTCTGTGTATGAGAGCGGGAGCTGGAGGTAATATTGGCACAATACACTGAGTAACTTCACTGTCCTCCACACAGCAAACTAGGATTTGATACACAGCTCAGGGTGGAAAATTACACTATACCAATAAGAGTAATGGAGACATATTGTACCCTTTTTCCACAAGTGAACACAGATCTGGGGGTGTAATGAAACAGCTGTGACATGCGTTGGTAAAAATACCATGAGTATCAAACAACACAGCAGTGTTCTCCCCTGCAGCAGAATGACCAGTTTCAGCACCTGTTCCTTTAAATGAGAATGAGCCATAATTCAGTGAGAGTGCCCAGGAGCGAGGTGCAGAATCTCTGTTTTTTACCTATTTTTGCTCAGTTCTTTTGTTCTTGTTTTCTTTGTTTTTCTCACTGCTCTATTTCTCTGTACTGTTTTTGTTTGTTTTGCTCCGTTCAAACTCATTGTGGGCTCTCACGGGTACAGAGACATAATTGGAAAAATTCAGACAAGGAGGCACTCCACGCAAGACACAGCACAAAAGCAGAATGAATCCCTTCATGTTTTCGGACTTACGCCTGGTCCATGTTACAGGATTATCAAGCCAATTTTGTGGTCGATGTCTCTAGAGTTCAGGGTGATTATCTGTCCAGATTATTATTCCCAGAGTATTTGCACTTATATCCCAGTTAAAAAAACGGGATGACACATGGTCCAATTATTTTGTTCTATTATTCATAATACAAATCTTACAGGATTGATTTTAAATAAGTATCAGTGCCACCAATGCATCAGCGGAGATCAATTTCACAGTCTCCAGATAATAAAACCAAATGTTTAGAGGTTTGCATCGCATGGATTCCCGCTTCCATAGTGATAATTATAAACTTCATAAACTTTTAAAAACAGAGAGCTCTAAATATGTGCTCTGGTCTTTATATTGGCTTTGCTTATCGTGCATGGCAGGGGTATTTTTATATCTTTACCATAAAACTAGCACTTACCCATAACCTCTCTGACCAAGACAGCATCTGCGACAGTGGCGGGGGGGCTACGGCCAGCGGCGTTCACAGCCACCACCCTGATGTTCAAACGGTCACCGGTGGTCTGGTTTTTAATCACATAACGACAAGACACGATCAGCTCCTCGTTAATAGCCTTCCAGTCGCCAGCTGTGGGGAACACAGGGAGAAAACTGTGAGAGAAAGATTTCGGATAGTAGTCCATATGTAACCATACAAAACATTGCAGACAACCCTTATAATTAGTGACTTCAGTTAATTTAAGGTGTACTCATTGTGGAGACAGTTGCTGAGTGACTGTGTACACAGGGGAAATGGGACACACTGGGGTAGCTGTACACAAGCCAGATGATAACACGCCAAATTCCAAGTGCTGGCTCGAAGGGTATAAAACCCACCAGCTTAGACCTGAGGAGTAGTTAAACAGTATTTTCACAATCCATCCTCTTGGAGTGATATTAATACATGATCTCATTAATGTTCTTATGGTTGCATACAACTAACCCCTCACAGAAATGTTTCAAAATTTAGTTTAAAACCTTACCAGCAGGTATCCACTAGTTTTGTCCCTTAATCTGTTCAGACTAGTGGAATTGATTTTCAAGTTTTCTCACTGTCCAGTCTGACCCATATTATGAGCTCACAGTAAACTGACCAATATTCTGGCTTTATTTATTCACTTTCACAGGCTTCGAGGTTATTGCTTTGGGAGATTGGGTCTTTGGAAATACAGGTACCTGCTGAAGACCTGCCTCAGGAGCATATTGTTTCAGAATGCTCGTTCAGTTTCAGATTTGTGGCAGCAATCTTATTGGACCTGCATCATGATTTTTTTGAAAAACATTTTCCTCATCCATGGTTTGAGCTAAACACACTGCTCTCAGAATCCTGACTCACCTGCACCATGCATTATACTGCACCACCGTAAGCATTACATATGGGAAAATACATGTTACACTATGCATATAATACAGAAAAGACATGGTAATGTTATTGTACATAATATTGTCATTTACACTTTTTTGACATGTTGTCTACCAATTAATTTATAAACAAATGTAAAAACCTTTGTTTAAAAATATAAACACTGATGAGCCATGGCATTGAAGCCACCCCCACTGACCATTCAGCAGCATTTTGTAGTCAATCTGATGCTCTGCATACATCGTTAGGCCCCTTTCACCCTGTTCTTCACCGATCAGGACATTCTCAGTGCTGCAGAGACACTGATGGGGTGGTGGTGTGTTAGTGTGTGTTGTGCTGGTACGAGTGGATCAGAAACATCATTGCTGCTGGAGCTTTTAAACATTGCATCCCCTTACTGCCCACTCTTTTAGACACACCAGTGGACACAAGATGCTGTCGGCTGGATGTTTTTGGTTGGTGGTCTATTCTCAGTCCAGTAGTGATACTGAGGGCTTTAAAAATTCCAGCAGCACTGCTGTGTCTGATCCACTCATACCAGCGCAACACACGCTAACACAAATCCACAACGCCAATGTCACTGCAGTGCTGAGCGTGACCCATCAGCCAAGTAATACCTTCTCTGTGATGGTCCTATGGGGGCCTTGAACATTGAACTGAATGGTAAAACTGTGAAACTAGGCTAAAAAAGTATGCAGGGGAACAGATAGACTACCACAAAGTGCTCCTGTATGCTCAGTGGTGCTGATAAAATGGTGACAAGATGGTGTGACTGTAGAACCAAGGAGGAGGTACTAATATTATTTCTAATCAGGATATTGTTATATTAATTTCAGAATACTTGTATACAGTATATATTTTATTGGTCTGTTTATTAAACCAGTTCCAAATATTTGTGTAAAAATATGGATTGTCAAATTATATCCCATAAGGGATCTCTCTACGTTAATCACTGAGGCTGGGGCTCTACCTGCCAGGCACATGGCTTGTGGGAGGCGTTCTGTGAGACAGTGTTACTGCTGGACATGTCTCAGTCCTTTTAGGGCCAGGAGCTAGGTGCAAGTGTAAATCTCCTGCTGACACTTTGGGGACAGGTGCAGCTGAGAGCGCTCAGTCACCAGTGGAGCTGTAATCTGTGTTCAGAGTTTCTCCGGGGTTAAATTAGGGAGCAGTGCAGAGAGACGTGAGGGTATTTTAAGATGGGGATCTCATTAGATACAAAAATGTCTGTCCTTCCTCACATTGATATTCTTAGGGATGTTCTATACCTACTTACAAAGAACTGCTTTTGGTATACTGAGAATTGGAAAGAATCAGCCATAACTTTAACACCAGCTCCTTGTTTCTACACTCGCTGTACATTCTCTTACTTGCACATACCTTACCAGAGCACGTTGTTGTTCTGTAATTACAGTTTGTGTGTTCGTTTGCCCCTTGTGACCCAGTTCTTTAATGATCAGTACCCCCTGACCAGGTGTTATTTGGAAAGAGGATCATGCTCAGTGCTGCAGAAACAGTCATGTAGTGGTGGTGTGCTAATGTGTGCAGGACTGGATCAGACACAGCAGAGATTTTTTTTTAACTTATCAGTGTCACTGCTAGACTGAGAATAGTCCACCAACCAAAAATATCCAGCCAACAGCATCCTCTGTCCACTTATGAAGGACTAAAAGACAACAAACACAAACTCTGCAGCAACAGATAAGCTATAAAGTGTACCAAATATTTAGATGTGTCTAATAGTGGACAGTGCACACACAGTGTTTAAAAAAACTCCAGCAGCACTGCTGTGTCTGATCCACTACATAACACACACTAACACACCACCATCAGTGTCACTGCAGCGCTCTAAATCATCCACCACTCAAATCATACCTGCTCTTTGATTGGTCCTGACCATTAAGGTACAGGATGAAAAGGATGCTAATACAGTATGCAGAGCAATAGATGGACTAGGGTCTGTAATTATAGAACAAAAAAATTTTCCTGTATGGACAATGGGAATATGGACAGTGAGTGTAGAAATATTTTTGGTTTATAAAACAGTAAAAATAAATTAATAATAATGATATTTAAGTAATACATAGGGGGGCGGCACGGCGGCACGGCCGGTGACTGTCTGTGAGGAGTTTGGTGTGTTCTTCCTGTGTCCGTGTGGGTTTCCTCCGGGTGACTGTCTGTGAGGAGTGTGGTGTGTTCTCTCTGTGTCTGCGTGGGTTTCCTCCAGGTGACTGTCTGTGAGGAGTGTGGTGTGTTCTCCCTGTGTCTGCGTGAGTTTCCTCCGGGTGACTGTCTGTGAGGAGTGTGGTGTGTTCTCTCTGTGTCTGCGTGGGTTTCCTCCAGGTGACTGTCTGTGAGGAGTGTGGTGTGTTCTCCCTGTGTCCGTGTGGGTTTCCTCCGGGTGCTCCGGTTTCCTCCCACAGTCCAAAAACACACATTGGTAGGTGGATTGGCGACTCAAAAGTGTCCATAGGTGTGAGTGTGTGAGTGAATGTGTGTCATCCTACGAAGGACTGGCGCCCCCTCCATGGTGTGTTCCCACCTTGCGTCCAGTGATTCCTAGCAGGCTCCAGACCCACCGCGACCCTGAACTGTATAAGCGCTTACAGACAATGAATGAATGAATGAATAAAATATATTGTCTCATCACTGCTGAGACAAAACCATGTATGTGTTTTGTCTTATTCAAAGTATTGCAGTTAAGATAAAATATAGAGTGATAATGAGAAGCGTATAAGGTGGGGTTTTGGGTTCAGATAACACTCGGAGACCTCTTGAGGATTCTCAGACACACATAGGGCCTCGGACTTACTTCCTTCTTTGCAGCATTCCACGGTGTATCCGTCCAAGCCGGCGGCGCCAATGGTAGCAGGAGGCCTCCAATGGATAGTGACGGAAGTATCGTTCACATCCTCCACCACCAGCTCCTGAGGCTCACTGGTGGGCTCTGAGGAGGCAGACAGAGACCAGAGTCATAAACCTGATCTCCACACACTTTCGGTTCCTCATGAAAGGCATAACTCTACCCATGAGAGACAATAAAGACCAAGATAATAGGAAACAGTAAATGATGCAGAAAAAAAGGAAGGTTAAAGACCAGAAGCTGTGATTTCTCCTCTGTCTGGGTGTTTACCTGCTGGAGGAGGGGGGGTAGGAGCTCTGACCTCCTCGACTGGTGGCACCTCAGCAGCAGCTGGTGTTAAACAAGCAGTGGTCCGTTAGAAGCAGCAGATATAAGAGCACTTTCCTTTAGGATGTGAATATTAGCATAAGCCTCTGTAGTCTCACATAGCCTAGCAAGGATTTAATCCAGTGTTACTGAGTTAAAAAAGCAATCAGGCATATTTTTCTGCCAAATAATTCTTCTTCAAGATAATTACAAAAATAACCTTTTTACTGACATCTACTGACCTGGATTTAACAGAAATTCTGTAGAAAACCTATTTTAAACTTGACGTCTATGTGACTTTATTGAGCATAAACAGTCAATTCATAGACTACATAGACATCTGATTCTTCATTTTCAGTTGTAGATAGAAAAAATAAAAACAAACACTCAAATATTCTTTGCTGGTTTAATCAGAAGCATAACTCAAAAGATGTTCTCCTTAGTACAAACTGTCCCACACATTGGCATCTAACTCTAACCTGATATTAGCTTACATTGTGTAGAAAGGCACAAAATTACGACATTACTTTACCCACAGCAGAAGCCTTACCTTCAGCCGCAGCAGGAGCAGAGCCATCCTCAGCTGGAGCATCAGCAGCTATTTTAACATTAAAGCGTTAATCAAAGAAATAAAGCAGAGTTTCAAAATCCTGCACAAAGGGCAGTGATGCTGAAACAAGAGTTTGCAGAGGATATTTAAGCAAAACTTGTGCTAAAGAGCAAAACCAAAATGGTACTGGTATTATGGGTTGTAGCACTCTCATTCCACGTGGCAGACTAGGGTTTAGTTCCCTACTCGGGCATGCGTATCATGTTAAAGCATAAATAGTCTTTGGGCAAGACTCCTAACGTTGCAATCTCCTACCTATGTAACATAAACAATGTTAGTTTCAAAATTCAAATGTGAATTTTTTATTGTGAGTTTTTATTGTTGTGTTTTGCACTGGTTTAATGCCCTCAGTAGCACTTTAATTTTAAATGGTCAGTTATCCAGGTGATAAAATCAATTTATAACACAGCCAAGTGCAGACTGCTAGTACAAGCACACATAAGCTATTCTAATTTAAAAAAAAAATTATTATGATTATTATTGTTTATTATTTTGAGACAGTAAAGCTAACCTCTCTCCACCCTGTCTTTAAAAAATTAATAGAAATTAATGAAAAGAAATAATAACTTCTGTCTAAGACTCAATCTCATCATCTTGAAGATTTTTCATTTATTTTTTTAAATGGTAACAAGGTTCACTAAATGGGCAATCAATGTCTAAACGTAATGCAGTTTTTGGAAATTAAATCTTTATTTTTTTGACCTACATAGGGCACTAAATAGGGCAGATTGAGTCTTAGATTCAACCTAAGCATACGTCTCCCTCTATGATTTAGTGAACCACAGAATCGCATTCTGATTAAAATGCATTAGTAGAAAGTTTGTAGATCACTAAATGTATTCTAGTAATAGATTAATATTGATTAAAGTAGGTTTTAAACAAATAAAACATTGCTAAGGTCTAGGACAACATGTTAATCTCTTCTGACCTTCATCTCGGGTCATAAATTAATTAAGCTCAGGTGACTGATCATTAGTAAGATTAAGGTGCTATTGCATAAATATGTGGATGAGGACAGATAAAGACTTTAAACTGATAAAAAGAATTATATAACAGGTTAGCATGCTAACCCCGCTAAACCTGTTTAGACACACAGCCTGATTTAAAAATGCACCAAGATGTTAGTTATGGCAAACATATTCAAGTATGAAAAATTTGTTGAGGAGAAACAAAAAAGTAATAGAATTCAAAGCTAACCTGCCTTTTTTAAGCGTTTTAACTTTAATTAAATCCAATAAGTTCAGTGAATCACTGGTGGCTTTTTAGTTTTGAAAGTGATTTCAAAACAGATTTGTGTGTAAAACCATTCAGCCAGAATGGTTTGAATGGCGATTTTGTTTTATTTTTTTAAGCTAATATGCTACTCACTCTTTGCCTTTGCCTTCTTTACAATCACAATCTGTTTTAACATGAACGTTTGGCAGAACTTGAATTCCTAAAATAAGTGAAATACAAAAGTGTTGGGGTGCTGTTGGGACAGAAATAAGTTGTTACCGTTGCAACCACATGGTGGTTACAGGTTTTATGGTTGTGTGGCTCTCTTACATGTACAGCTATGCTGATACAGCAGACCAACTCTGGAAGGTAACATAAACTAGAGACCACCTAACATGGGTGTAAATCCACTCTTAGGTCACAGAGACGCACGAGCAGAGACCTCAGTTAGACTAGAGGCTGGAAAGGTGTTAGTCCCTACTTGATTCATTAGCAATGTCATATGTTAGCGAGACAGTAGGAATGAAAAGCTAAATCTCAGAACAAATCCCAGCCAAATACAACGAAGCCCTGGAACTTTAATGATAATCTCTTAATTATCATAGTTCATTTTCCATAAATTGATGCCTTGGATTAGATTCTGAATAACCTGCAGAAAGTGTCAAGCAGAAACGCATGATTTCCCTTCAGCTGTGCACAAATCAGGGCAAAAATAGCGACGTAGGCAGGCCCCTGATCAAAGGCATGCCAAAGTGTTTAAAAAGAGTAAAGCAGGCAAGCAGCTGTGAATTCCTCCTAGTGCTGTCCAGCCTCTACTGAACCCTGAAAGCTCCTTTGCAGTGAAGAGGAAATTGCACCGTCAACAGATTCTCAAGCCTGAGTAGTTAAGGGTTTGAACATGCTGATAAAGGTCATGCTTCTGGAACTATGTTAAGACCAGTATGGCAGTTGTGTCGGGAAGACATGGGAGATGTCAGGAATAAGTAGGAGTTGTAAGCATGACTAGGGCGAGGTTTAAAGGGGTGAGGGGAGTTTGAGGAGGTTTGAAATTCCTCTCCCGGGAGCCCACTGTTTTGCCAAGTTTCAAGAGTCCCTTGATCCTGGAAGGTCTTGACGATTCCCTGATGACCTCGAGCAAGGAAAACTCCTGAAACTGTGCAAGGCAGTGGGATTCCAGTGGACAACCGTGGACTGTACCTTGTGGAGGAGGGGGGGTTGGTGCCTTGGGAGCCTCGACAGGTGGAGCCTCTGCTGGTGGTGCTGCCTCGGCTGGGGGAGCCTCAGCTGGTGGAGCTTCAGCAGGAGGAGCCTCGGGTGCAGGCTCTGGTGCTGGTGCGGGCGCAGGAGCTGGTTCCTCCTTCTTCACCTCCTTCTTAGGCTCCTTCTTGGCCGCCTTCTTGATAGGGGCTGGCTTAGCCGGCATGGTTTCTCCGTAGGAAAGATCCCTCTCGTAAGTAGCACCCTTGACTGCACCCAGGAAAGGGGGTGAGCTGGGTTTTATAGCCTGAGTGGGGCTAGGGAACTCCACCCCAAGCCTTAGTTTTATGTAACAGCTGGGGGAGGACCACACAGTGCACTTCATGTTGTAGATACACTGCCACGAGTCGACAGGTTGAAGCAATACTGCTTCCAGGCAAGAACAACAGTACATACAAGTGATCTGATATGAATGTGCTGTACTTAAATCTGATAATACTAATAAGGAAGATCAATTCTACAAAAGGGATAGATGTTTTTTTTTTGTTTCATTCCATGCAGTATATTTATGTATTTACAGATAATCCACTTTCATAAAGAACGGGAATGTCCAAAATCTGTGACAAAATACATTAAAAAAAAAAAAAAAGACTTTTCAGAACACGGAACTTGCTGCCTATGCCTTGGACTGTGATAAACAAAAAAATGCAACCAAATTGAACATTGGAAAAGTGGAATAAAATCTGGAGGGAAGTAGCCTGCAAAAAATGCATGCTGTAATATAGGATAGTAATTTTAAAAACTTTTTATGAGATATTTTTTAGAATATTTAATTTCATCATGCTCTTATTTTCTGCTTCTTTGCATATCTTTCTATATTTTAATCATTTTTACATGCAATTTCAAAAGCTTATGTTTTTTAAATACCGCTCCTACTCTTTATGCAAGTGGGGTTTGTCCTATCTAATATCCTCAGAAGTAGCTCCTGAAAAAGATGAATAAATTATACTGGACTGGAAATTCAATAAATGGTATCTGACTCTTGCACATTACTCTGTGTCATAAAATGGTAAGTAGCCCATTATGATCAGATTATGATATCAAATCAGCTGCTCTGGGCTTCAGAAACGTGAACTGGTCCCTCAGTAAAACTGGAAAGAAAGAGACATTAAAAATAAAATGACGACAGGACACACTACACAGTTAAATAGACCAAAAAAGGACAGTGTTAAAGAATGATGTGGTTTTATTATGGTAGATGGACAACATTGGATTGGTGGTTATGCAGAAACCTCCGGAGGCATGCCAGTTCCCCACAGGTTTACAGGGCCACGCAGAAACAGAAAAAGCACAAGATTCCCCTTACAAACCACATTTCTCTACTAGGTTTTCTTATCCTAAACGATTGTTGTCGCAAATGACTTGGCTATTTACAATGTTTACAGTTATGACTTTTCTGTACAAAAAAAAAGGAAATTAACTTGTATAAACCATTGTTTGGGGAAAAAAAAGCTTACAAATAAGAAAAGGTTATGTCCTGTTAAAATGGCCAAATGATAGGTCGACCATTTTCCGAATTCTGTTTCACACCAAGGTGACATGCTTTAACAACATTTAGAAATCCATTACATTTCTATTGCACATTGCAAGTTACATAAGATACCATACCTTTAATAGTATATTTTTCATTTTTGAATCAATAACAAGCATTGCATGATGTTTGGGGACTGTTCAACAACTTCTTATGAGCATATACCTGGTGTTGCTGCTTACTGCCAAGTTTAACACATTACTCTCAAGCTCTTCTGGGAAAATGAAGCTACTTGTAAACCACATTATAAGCCATTTGGTTTGAATAATACAGCAACAACTGTGCAAATTCTTTTTAGCATTCCTTTGGAAAACAGTAAAATCACCAGTGCTATTTAGCGTTCAGTTTAACTGCGTTGAGAGATTGAGATCCTGTCTGAGTTCTAGAGTAACACGGGTGAGTTTACTGCATGCAATTTCAGTGGGAAATGAAAAGTACTCCTCCCACACGCACACACACACACACACACACACACAAAGCACTAATGCTCGCCACGGGGCATCGAATCACCCCAGTGCAGTGAAATATTAAGCCAGATAGTGTAGTTTGTTCACGTCTAGCTTTGACATACTGCAGCACAGAACATTCCAGCGACAGAAAGAAAGAGAGAGAGAGAACCAACACAACTTAAATCATTTTCAACTGATGTCATTTTGACAGATATCTCCAGCCATTCCTCTAGTTCCCTGCCAATCAAAGTGAACAATAAGTTGTTGAATAGTCCTGTTATGAGAGACACAGCACAACACAACACAGCCATTACAGAGTCACAGGCACAGTAACCAGGGACATGATGCAGACAGAGCACAATGGCTTCTGTTACCAACACCCCACTTCACACAGGGCCTGTATGAAAGTGTTATGATCAATTATAACGCCAGGGGACTGCGAAAGTAATCTCTTTTCATTTGCTGTGTCAAAGCCAAACACACAGGCGAAAAAAAAAGAGCGAAAGGCTTTTTGTGATTAGCCACAATTGTGCATGCTTTCAAAAGTATTTTGAAGTCCAATCTATCCTTATAACGATACTCAATAGAAAATGGACTGTCAAATTGGAGGGAAATAATCCATCCTCCAATCCCTTTTATGAAGAAGGCCAACAGAATGGGTAAGGCAAATAAAGCCATTATCGCACTGTCATAAGTCTTAAAGAATGTAATTAGATGGAAATCTCACACAGCGGGTTGGAAGTAGCAGTGCAAAGTAACTTCACAACTAAAGAGTCTGTATGTGAACGAAGGAATCTCTGTCTACAATAGTGTGGCTCTTGTTACTACTCTGGCTAATAAACCCTTTCTGACCATATTAAGACCCTTTCTCCTTGTCTGTCAGTACCATATTTACAAAGATGAATAATGACAGCATATAATATCTATGAGGCAAAATAAATGGAAGTGATAAATGAAGAAATAAATAAAATGATGCAAGTATTTAACTGACCTCTGACTTGCTTTCCACGTGCTTTTTATTTTCAGGTAGAAACAAAGGACATTATTGGCCCACCACTGCTTATTACTAATAAGCAATTCCTGTAACCTTTACTTTTACTGTGGGAACTAATGATCAACCCTCCATGGAACTACATGCTACTTTGATTTCATCACCTGAAAGATACCATTGTGATATGCTTTCAATGGACGTGGAGATGAAGGAGAAATGAGTTGCTGAAGAATAATGATAACACATGCTGAGATGACCATTGAAAAGTAAAGGTGGAGTAGTTGGTTTAAGTGACTATAGGATTATTCTTTGATCCTTAGGTACTTCATAACGATGCTCAGGCTAAGGCTATTTCGTAGAGATCAAGCACCTACATGCTTACTCTAAGACATCTGCATGGGAAAATTGGTCATTTGCCTATGGGGAGATTTTTTTTCTCTCTTTTGATAGCACCAAATAATCAAAAACAATCCTATGTACCTTTTCAACATATTTTCAACCAGCTCCTGATACTCTTTCATTAGGGGTAGTGTCTTTCCCGCTCTAAACACATGGCTGATATTGAGCAGGTGTGAAATCGATTTGGTTTTTGCATTTCTTAGATATTCGCACCATATGCTACAAAACTAGAACAGTTGACTGAAAGGACAGAAAGATTAAATAATCGTAGTTGGACGCCTGAGATTACTAACCCCCTGAGCTGAGATCAGTTTGAAAGCCAAATAAAATCTAACCTACAGTATTTTACGATAAAAAGAACAGTCCACAGAAACTATAAGCCGTTTCAAAAGCTTATGGCAAGAACCTTAAACTGCTCGATTCCTTTTGAATGCCTCTTGCTATTTGCTGAGTGTGGCTGAGGTGCCAACAGTGTCAGAGATACAGCAAAGTAAATGTCGAGACGCCCCCTACAGGACAACCACGGAACAGAATAGCGCACCTTGCAGCACATTGCTGTTTTTAAGGCATTCTTGTTTTTTTTCCCAAAATGTATTTGGCCAGCAAAGTAAGGTAACTGCATTCTGCATATGCCAAAGTGTCTCTGAGGTTCTTATACATCATAACTTTACTCATGCGGCCTTTTTAAATTACGGATAGCACGTCTGAAACCTATAGGGGACCTTTTTGATCAGCAGCAGCATTCCTGCACTAGCCCTCACTGCGGAGGACTGCAGACAGAGACGGAGCTCAGTCTCAGTCTGGTGATGTCCTTGATTCTTAAGCTGTGAGGTGAAAGTATTTTGTGCATGCTAGCAAATAGCACCTGTTTTCTTGAGTTGTATTCTGGGCAGCAGTGGAACAGAAAGGGCTCCCGGAAAGGAAGAAATACATAGCGACTAATGATGTGTGTAAACAGTATATGTGTATATGATCTGCAGATGCAAGTAGTAAATATCTTTTTGTGATGAACGTGCCTATGGTTCTTAATTATGACTCTTGCGATGTACAGTATTTTATCAACAAATGCACAATGAGATGAAAAAACTTAAATGATCTCCGTTAGCACAGTACAGGATCTTTTGAGTGATTTAGAACATGAACTGGCATTTCATGGAGTTGGTGTCTGGACCTCAGTGTGTTCGCAGAAACACTTGGAGAGATGGAAACTCAGATGGAAACAGAGATGAGGGCTCAGTTTATGTTGGTGTTCAAAGTGTGGGCAGTTTGGGGTCAGTCTCTTTTTCTGGTGATTCAATATAATTGGCAGCCTCCTGCAGTTTTAACAGCATCGCCATCTACGATAGGAAAGAAAGAGGAAAGGGGACGACAGAGAAGGTATATCACTACTGAACTAGTATTTAAGCTTTAAAATTGTTCATTAATGGTAATTAGATCACAGACAACTAATAACACCCTTCAAAAATAATGATATCACTTAAATAAAAAGAAATACACTGACTCTTTATATCTGATGAATAGACACATGAAGTAGATTATATAGACTACGTGAGAGCCATCAGCACATGATTTTTTTTTACTCCTTCACAAGGGTAATATTATGTATAAAGTAATAATATTATAAAGTGAGCCTATACTAAATCAAAGCTACAAACATTATAACCACCAAAATTCAAGCACCAATTGTGTAGCATGCTGTCTTTGTGGGTACCTAATAATTTCACTTAAATATGCTCGTTTTAAAACATAACTCTGCATACCAGGGGATCCGACTCCATGGAGCTGGGAGGGGTCTCTTTGTGAGGCCGCTCCTCTGCAGGTTGGCTGGGACTGGCTGGTCCTATGCTGGGGGGAGGCAGGTGGAAGAGCTTGGCTTGGTCCTGCTGAGCAGAAGGCCAGGGAAGAGAATCCCGAACCCACTCTACTGGATCCTCCCAAACTGCCTTCTGACCATGCACCTAGGGCAGGAGAACGAGTTCAACAACTTCAAAGAGCAGCAGTCAGGATTTGCAAGTTGCAGCTTACCTCAGCTGAACACTAAGACCTTAAACAGTTTAAATATCCGTGTGTTTCTTTGTACCATTCAGTTAAATACCTGACCACACTTATTAAAACAAGCCCATTAAAGCTTCAAACAACAAAGCACAGAAACACTGGGAAACTACTAGGAAGTAAGACTGATAATGTTCAAGTTAAACACCTTCCTTTTTAAGAATGTATTCATTGTATTATTCATTTTTCACGTTCAATTTAAATAATACATTTTAACAAAATCCCTTGTTAAAGGTAAGCCTGACCCACTTTTATCCCATCTTTAGCCCCCTCTTGAAGGTAAGGGATGATGGAATGGTTCCACAGGTCAATGAACCAGGAACGGAACTCCTCCACTGTCACGGGACAGGACAGGAAGAAACACGGACCTACAAAACAGACAACAGGACACAAGACTGCGTCAGTCTCTTTCAAACACAATTCACACAATAACAGCAGTTTGCACAGCAGAGACATTGAAACGGGGCTCCTGTTTATATGGTTCTTAATGATCATTAAGAAATAGCACACTTAATCTTACCAATGAGGAAATCAGAGGTGCTGTGCTTCTCCAGAAAGGTGTGAAGATGATACCAGAGCTTGGGCACCCAGTCCAGCACCCTCAGGAGATCCTCATTAGTCAAGCTTTTCTGGTCCTCAGCTTCCATCAGCTTCCTGTGCAGATACCGCACTAGGAAACCATTAGCAGGCTCCACGTTATTTGAGAACATAACCATCCTGCAAAGACAGTGACAGAGAAAGTTAAACCACTGCCAAAAATACCAGCATTTCTTTTCTGTTAAATTCATTCCCATAAATTTGTCTTCAGTTAGTGTAATTATCCGTGAAAAATTATGAGATTTACATTTTAGCAATAAGCAATAATAGTAATTATTATTATTATTATTATTAATAAACATATAGTGCTTTTTCCAGTGCCAAAAATATAAAGAAAATAATACACAGAACCAAGACAAAACAAAAAAGAGCACAACAATACAGAAAGTACAAAAACAGTAGCTGTACAGTACCAACAATAACACTCACCTGAAGCTAAGATGCAGGCCATGGTTGGGGGTCATCTTCACTGGCTGATTTGTGGTCCCAATAATGTATGGACTGAAAAAAACAAAGATCAAAAGGACATTAGTCAGAATCCCTTCTATAAGAGACACATTAAAGTTTCAACTCGCAGTTTCCACTTAAGCTTCCACTCACCATTTGTGATATTTACAAGTTAAAGCACCATTAACTACTTCACTGATGGACACCGCATCATGTACATCATCCAGAATCACAACTAATGGGACTTCAGAGGCGCTGCTCTCCCTGTCAATCTGATTGGCCAGGTTGGACAAATAAAGCTGAAGGTCCTGGTGTAAGTACAGAAAGAGGACTAGTATTACTTTTTAAAACTCACCATTAGATGGAAGACTCAGCAACATTTCACTGAAAAGCAGCATTCATAACGCAAAATGACCCCAGTAAAATCCTGTCATGACACCTGACGAACACACTCTTACTTTCCTCCAAAATATACATAGTGCTGAGCCTGGAGTAACAAAGACAAAGTCTCTATTCTCCCTATTACAGATCAGTTAAGCATGATTTAAAAATTATTTAGATTTTATTTTACCCAACTGACCTTGCAGGACTGGCGATGCATGTTGAAGGTGACAGCAATAGCGGGGGTAACTTCTCGTGCACTGCGTTCCACCAGGTACTCTGTGAGGCGGGAGGAGAGGTAGGTCTTCCCTGTGCCGCTTGGGCCCGACAGGATCAAGCGCCGGTGCTTCAGCAGTAGACTGATATAGTGCTGTATCATAGGTTTCGGGATAAGGGTCTCAAACACTAAGTTGTCCACACATTTCTCCTTCAGACCTGCAACGGTGTAATAGAGAAAACAGGATAACGGGGCTGGGTAAACAGTAGGTCCATGGCTCAGGGCTTTTTAATAGTATCTTTCCTCCAGGGTGACTAGAGCAAGATCAGTCAGAAGTAATGTTTGCAATGTTTTGCAGATACCCCTTATAACTCGCAAATCGAGCTATTTAATGCATACACTGTAGACACAGATATTCAATGGTGCAAATGTGGATCCACAGAAGTGTGACATAATATAAGAGACAGTGGAACAACTTTATTTGAGCTTGTAAATGCTATTGTCAGTGGCAGCAGTTGGAAGAGTTTTTGTGATGTAAATATAATCATCCATTATCCTGACCTGACCTCCATTATGTTTACATGTTTGTAGTGTAACCTTCCCAGAAGAGCCGGAGCTACAAACTACTGAAAACACCATTTTAAAAATAATGCTGGATAAGCAGGTGTCCATTAAACTTACACAGTATATGTCCAAAAGTTTAAGTGCCATTGTTGTAATCCTGGTTGGCTCAGATGCTGAGACGAGAACAACCGTTGTTGTACTGCTATAAAAAGAAAACCAACCTGGTTAACTGTGGTGCACTGTTGATAAACAGAAATGGGTGACACCACAGAGTGAGTGGATGAGATTTGCCGTCTGCTGGTGTTTATCTCGGTAACTCTTGGTGATGTACGGTATCACTTGGTCTCTATAAACTGGTGTCAGTGCAGACAGTCCAAAAATAACACCAGAATGGGGTTAGGGGTGTCTGTGTATGTCACCCTCTCAACCAAGTGTCACATTCCACTGCTAAAGTTGTGGAGAAGGAGTAAGGAATTGGGGGTTGGGAATGGAATTGTAGCTGAACAGTGCCTCTGCTGGGCAAATGGAAACATTTACCAGCAGAGCAACTCTACCAGCACATCACTGACATTGTCATCTTCAAAAACATTTCATCACAGTTATTTTACATTCCTTAAGGAACATAAATCCTGCATTTTGCCTGCTAACTGAGAAAACACATTATTGTTTAAAATTATTTTGCTCAAAGAGGAACTATTGAACATGCTGAAAAATCACATCCCTCCACATTGATTCGAAATCTTACCTGATCAATATCACATCTTGGTCATAATTCAAAGATGTTAAAAAAAAAGGTGGGGTGGGGGGGGGGGGGGTTCTACACAGCATGTATCCATTTTGTTGGCTGGGTGACATTCAAAAATATCAGTTCATCTTATGAAAACTTCTCACATCAATATTTCTTGCCATGTGGTGAATTAGCAAGTTAAAAATCAAATGTAAATCCCTTAATCAGCACGTGTATTATTTGTCTATAGAGTATAAGACTTGGAGCACTACCATGTATTACCATTTGTCTAGTTTTCATTTTTCTGCCTTGTTTAAACTTATCAGCTGCTGTTTAAACTGTGAGGATATACAGCATATGTACAAACAAACTGCTGTTGCCTTCTCTTTTAAATTTACTAAAGATAGCTTTTCAGAGAAATGTTTTTTCCCCCTGGGACAGAGACAATATAAGAAATCTACACAAAAAGTGTAGATTCATTTTAAATAAATGTTTTCGTCATTTCCCCCATGATGTCCACCCGCTCACCTTTGAGGGCCACACTGATGCAGGTGGAGCTCTTGTTGAGGCAGCGTACTGGTGGGGTCTCAGGGGGCTGGGCTCCCAGGATCCTCTTAAGGTGACTGAGGCTGTAGCTGCAGATAGAGTCCTGAGACAAACCCAGGCTGGAGCTTGGGTCCACCACAGACATGTAGTCCTGAACACATACAGAAACAGAGGAGGAAGGATGTCTTCCATATCACTGATGTAAAAAATGTGAATCGCCTTTTATTTAAATATAGAAAATATAAAATACTATGCACAAATCTGTTGTGTTCGATGAGAAACAAACCAATAGGAACATTCCAAAACGACTAATGAGATGATTGTGCTCCTAGAACTCACTTTGAAAGCTTGGCATATGGTGGAGTCCAGAGTGGACCAATCAGTCCGTCCACTGAGTTTGACCAGGCCGATGAAGAACTCCAGCTGTTTCGCCTCCTGTGCAAAACAGGTAGTGGGTTAAACACAGTGGCTAAAGATCATTTATACATTATAGAAAATATTTACAGGAATATGGTGTAGTAGTGATACACACATCTTTAAAGACTTGTTGGTTGGGTATGCGCACCACCACTCTGACAAAGCTCTCATCCTTCTGTAGAGTCGAGGCAGGACTATGAAAAACATCTGTCAGTATGGAAAACGAACAAAACAGATTTAATGTGCTCAAAATTAACAAAACATATAAAATAATTTATTCACTCATTCATCTTCTGTTACTGCATCAACCTGTTTATGGACTCCATAGCAGTTACTTGTTATAGTTTTATCTATTTGTATTCCTCTTTACTCTAAAAATATAGCCTAAGAGCTATTAAGGGCATCAGTAACCAACTCTAAAGGAAGAAGACAAGTTGAAACCAATTAAGGATTCTACTGTTGCTGGGAATTATGAATTAAATGTAATAGTATATCTTTCAATTTGCAGTTAAATCGTTAATAAATCTGTGCTATTACACTATGTATTACAGCCTGATATAAATTTTGTTTTGATTTTTTTTTTCTGGAAATGACACTAAAAGTAACCTCAGAGTTCATGTCTATAAACATGTTGCCCATTAGAAGGAACATTATTATTGATCATGGATACAATGCGTAATATAACGTATTGAATGTGCATGTGTTTGGGGAAATGTCTGACCTGTGTTAATGCTTTCACTCGCCCCCATGCTGAAGGCTTTACTGAGAGAAGCCACTGATTGCCGTGGTGAAGAAGTGCCCAGTGAGCCCAGCCCTGAGGATTGAGAAGTGGAGCTTGGAGGTCTTGATGGACCACCTGTCTTCAGCTGGTCATTCTCTGCTTTCAGGTTCTCCACAGTCACCTGCAAGGTAAATGCTATCTGCTTAGAGGTGATATGCAGTAAGAACTGTATAGAATATAATGTATTATGAATAGTAATCCAGGTAAGAATATAGAATAATGCATAGGAAAGTAATAAAGCTTTTAAAAAAAGCAGGCTACATAATTTTGTTACTATTTTCTAAGGATTTCTCGACACAATAATAAAGAAAACATGCTGTACTTTTTTGTGGGTGAATGATTGTGTCTCTGACTTCACACTCACCTGCATCTTGGTCATGGCTTCCTGAAGCTGCTCCAGCTGATGGGCGGAGGTAAGTGCCTCCAGCCTGATATCCGTGAGCTTTCGTTCCTTTTCCCAGAGTTCTGAGCGCAGATCAGATACAACTTTCTCATCCATTTCTGTGCCGTCACTAGGCTCTTCAAGTCTGAGATAAAAAAACAAAACAAAAAAACATTGTAAATAAAACCTAAAACCTGTATTCAAATTAATTATAATAAAACAAAATAATAAAATGTAATACACAGCCACACATACCATATTGTACTCCAATATAAACACTACCGGCTAAAATACGGAGGCAACCACTGAACCTTTAAACTAAGTATTTTGACAAAACATCACATTTACTAACATCAAATTCAACCAAAGAGGTTTTTAAGAAAATGCGTTTCAGTGACATCTTTTCCTTCATGATCTTACCTGAAAACTATTATTATAAACTATCTATTAATATTATTATTATTATTATAAAATCAAACCATTGTATTAATAAGCCATTAGTGTCCATGAACATGAAAAAAAAATCAGAACATTTCAGAAAATTTGTGTTTATTTTTTAAAATATTGTGTTCCCCTTAATGTAAAACTAAGATAATTAAAGCTGAACTGTGGCTATTTATTTAAACCATATAATGCCTTGCGTACCCAGAGGAAGAGGCAGAGGTGGAGGTTTTTAAGGAGGAAGGAGGTCTGTCCACATCATGATGGATTTTAGGAGAAGAGGGGGCTGAAGACTCTGGAGTGGCAATTTCCTCAATGTCTGCATATGACTTAGAGCCTTTCTTACTGAAAGCTCTGTTAAAGGAGCTCCTCAACTAAAAGGAAAAAAGAGAAAAAAAATGACCAATCAGACAATGTCCAGAACAGCCACACTAATTTCCAGTAACAGAGATTATTATGAGAAAGCTGAAAACAAATGTAGAAATATGGGCAAAGGTATTTTTCATCAAAAAGCAAAAAAAAGAGAAGAATAATACTTGTGAGTAAGCGTGTCAAGTTACTGTGATGGGATAAAAGTCCTCATACATAAGGCCTGAAGGACATCTTTTGAAATTCGTATCTCCATATTCCGCAGTAAGACACATTAGACTTTATAAGCAGGTCTCAGAGGATGACAAGGCTGAACTCAAGCCGAGCAGCTGATGTAAAATGTAAGTTGTGACAGACACTGGGTTTCTTGATGAAAATTACTAAGTCAATTCACTGAAGTACAAAATACTGTAAATGTATTTTAGCAAGGTCTGATGTGCTGAGTCAAAGAACCATTTTACTCAAAACATTAAAATCATTCAAATAGCAAAATCAACACAAACATAAACAGCAATGATTTACAATGGCCACTAATTGTTTTCATTATTGATGTAATAACTGATTTTTTTTTTAATGTGCTGACCTGAACAATAATACACTGAACGTCTTACTGGTGAAGTATTGCAGAATATATATGACCTTGAATCATTATAATGACCTCTAAAAGCCAAAGAGAGCAAAACAAACAACAACAAACTTAAAATCTAAAACCCCCTTTTTAAAATCATATATTGATCATGTAATAGATTTTAACTGAATAATAGCAACAGCCATAATATCAATCTTAAGTGAACAGATTCATTTGTCTGACTTAGTCTAAGTGTGACAATGTAGTTTACACCCAAGAAGTCCACAGTTGATGTCTAATAGAGTGAGGTAATAAAAAAATAATGCTGCTGATTGAAATATGTGATTATAAGTAACTGATGTTGGGGTTTTTTATGTGGGGAGGGTGTGGGATCATTAAAGGGGACATATTATGGGAAGAAAAAAAAAAAAAAAACACATTTTCTTGAACACTTGAACATTAATTTTGGGTGTTGGAGCTCTTAACAAACCTCAAATTATAAAATAAAACACCAATGTTTTGTGTTCTGCCTAAGTCTAAGGGCAAGGGATAAACCACTTTTTTTCTGTTGTGTTGTGTTTTTCCAATCATGGCATGGGACCCTCGTTTATTTGAGATGCGAATACAAGGTTAAACTTAGCAGAAAATTCACAATGTGCATGGAGATATGTGCTTTTCTGCTCCTCATGCTTCACTCCTGGGCTTTTGTTTTAACAGCAGCTGAAACAGTTCATTCTGAACAGAGTGGTTTAGACAGAGTAAGAAATGTGATGTGTTGTTGATGACAAAAGTATGTCACAGATGTTTTCTTAAGACCCCGGGTAACTGACTTCACTTGTAGAAAGAGGTGTATAATATGTCCCATTTAAGGAAAGGAGTACAAGAATGAAAAGTAATGCTGCTTTTTTCTTTAGGATGGGAAGGGTGGGAAAAGCACTCACCTCATACACCTTAAAAGGAGGAAAAGGAGAGGCATGGGAAAGAGAGCAGACCTATGCTTAATATAGTTCTCAATAGTAAAGAAAAAAAAAAACAGCAAGCAATAGTACATATACAACAAGGGAAAGAAAGTGGAAAGAACTGGTACAACTCTTATGTAACAGTACTTCTAACATTAATAGTAATAAATAAAGATATATCATCACTGTAGAACAGCCATGCATCTTCACAATGGTACGTTCTCAAGACAAAGAAATGCATTCATGACATTCACTGCTGGAAAAGTCAGATTTATTCATTGATCATTAAACATAAAAGTGTAGATTTATTGTTTTAAAAAATATATATATATACATAAAAAAGTATCTATAACCATCATGAAAGAGATTGCCCAAAGAATTTCTCCAACAAACATCTTACCCAGCTTTTCTTTTTCTTTTTTTTGGCATCCTGCTCCTTGAGGCTGCCCATGCTGGAGTGGCTAGTGATGCTGTTCATGCTGGATATGCTCTCGGATGAATTCTGCCTGTTGATTTGCAGTTCTGTTCAGAGCAACAGAGACGAAGCATGGAATGTGAGCTGATTGTTACAATATCAGAATCACCACTGTACATAAATGCATCATTATGTAACTTTTTCACACATAACTTGCAGCTGAGGAATTGTGAGGAGCATACCTTTGGGTGTGGTGTCAGGGGTGTTTAGAGCTCCCTGAATGATTTCCTGGGCCTCTGTGTTCTTGGATTTTAATACTTCAATGGTCTCCCTTAGGTCCTGGAGCTCAGTGTCCTGCAAATATAAAATGTGTTTGTGAAACTCTCAGTCTAGTTATACAGATCTTCTAAAACAAACAGCGAAGTACAAGTTCTGTCTCAATACCTTGAGGTCTAAGATACTCATTTTGACTTGGTTCATAAGCTTTGATAATCATTAAAATCACAGCAGAAATTTGCCTTAAAATCTCATTAATTTTGGAGCAGGTACAATCTTATTTTCTGCCACTCCATCCCCCGACACACACAAAATTATGGTGATGATTTTGGGAAAATGTCTTGATTCTGTACTCTGCAGTTTGATGTGATTCGGAGTAACCCCGTGTTCATAATTTAATTTGCCATTCATTATTGAGAATACGATTAAGAGAAATTGCCAACACAAAATAAATAATGTCAGAAAATGGCAGGATTTTCCGGCTGCTAATTTTTAGTAGAGGTCTAATTTGGAATCTATATGAAATGTAAAATTATGGTTAACCCTTGTGTTAATGACCACTCATGACCAAAAACAAACACACTGACCTTCTGCTCTGAGCTAACTGACAGGCTCTGGAGTCGAGCAGTCATCAGTGTCAGACTCTGTTCAAAGGCGGCCACCAGATTCGCCTGCAACGGAAAAGCACTGTTAGAGATTCACACGCACTGACATATAACACATACTGAAAACATCTCAGACACGAGCGTGTGTCTCCATCCAGGTCAGAAAGAGGAATGGGACAAGAGGACAAAGAAGAAAAGCTGTAGAACAAACGCAGGGTGAGGGGATGAGGTGAACATAAGATGACCTGGACGACAAAAGGACAAATTCATGAGCTTTGGCATTAGTACACACAAACACTATAGGATTCTGTGTGAGAAGCATGACATTGTAAACATCAAAAGCTAGCTCTGATTATAGCAGCACTGGTAGTATGCTACTGTAATTATAGATTAATATAGCGCTATGTTTGTGAGTCACAAATCCAAACATTACATGTTTGCTATATTAAAGGGTCCATATTCAGGGTGTGTATTGCAGTATTTAAAACGCAGTTTAAACAGTGTGTAATTATTGTTTCAAAATATCCCAGTTCATACAGTTTACCAAAAAAATAAACTCAGTAACACTCACTAAGACTGAAATTGTATGTTTTTGTTCTTACTCTAAACTTGCATCAGCTTTGGTGGAGGGAAAATCAGAATAATGATTCAATGTTGTGTTGTTCCAGGCTGTTAGGAGGCAGATAAATCAATGCAGCTTATGGAGAGGATTCACAGATTTGAAAGGAGTAGCTGTATATTTCTGTGTGGAGTGTACACTTTCAATTTAATGAGACATTATAGGGAGACCAATCAGAAAAAAGGTAATTTAAATATGATTCTTAATGGCATACTAACAAAAACACCATGAAACAATGAAGAAACCTAAACCTAAAATAAGGTTTAAGATAATTTACTGGAACAGAACTCCATATAAACACTGCAACTTAACTGAGATTCATTCATTCATTGTCTGAAACTGCTTGTAGACTTCATGGTCGCGGTCGGGATACAGGTAAAAGTAAGTATAATCTATAATATGGATCCTTTAATTAGCTTATTATTTAATGTGTTTGCGTGTATGTGTGTGTGTGTGTGTGCACTGCTCCATTCCTCATGAGTCGTCTTTCACACAATGGTGTTTGTTATTCTTATGAACAAAACTATGACATCACCATGATTTCATATGTCACCTGATAAAAGCAGAGCAAAGAGCACACAAACATGAAATGAGCTCCACTTTGACATCATCAACCAGCACTGGGCTGGGGGAGGGGGCCTACGGTGGGGCGAGGTTAAAGATCATGCAACAGCAACGTGTAGGGGCCGGAGTGACTGACAGTCCAACAAACCTGGCCTGCCTGTTACAGCCAGCCGCCCCCGGGTCACCCGCGACCAGCCCACAACCAGGAGAGGACATCAGCCAAGGAGAGAGGGACAGTGGTGTTAGGGCCAGGGTTATACAGTTCACTCACACACACTCACACACATGTTTATATGAACAGACAGCACTGGGATCAGCTGGCTCTCTCTCTCTCTCTATCTCTGCATGTAACTTTCTTATAGATTTTCTGAAAAAAAAAAAAAAGCTGTCGGAACGCTTAAGACTACAATAGTCTGTTAAATGCTGACCCCAGTTCTGTAGAAAAAGGAGTGGAGAGCCGAGTGAAGCGGGTTAGTGTGTGCTGGCAGCAAGTGGTGGTCTATACACAGTTGAGACTTTTATTACAGTGAGCCATCTGCTCAATATCAGATAAAAGATGACTTGTTTAAATATACTCATGATGAATATAGGCAAACGGGAAATTAAATGTGATATAACAGACAGAATGATGTGGGATATCAGAATGTTACATATTCAAATAGTCATGTAATGACCAGGATTGTAACATTAATTTAGGTGAGAAACACAGATGATTGGCATTAATGTGTTTATCTGAGCTACTTTAGAGTCATTTACTATGTATTTGTGGTGTCAAAAAGAGTTTGAATGAATATTTGGTCAGATTTAGTATTTTTGCACCTGGGCTCCCCCTACAGTTGCAGAGTGTAATTCACTTTTCAGCACTTCCCCAAAATCAAGGGGTGGGGGTAGAGACTGGGGTTTCCTATTCTTCTCCAAAAGTTACATGGTGCAGTTTCTACCGCTGAGCCTGGAGTAGCAAGGACAGTGGCTCTGCTCTCCCTATTACAAGTTACAATGATTTTAAAGCTGTAAGATAAAAATGCTACCTAATAATCTTTAATATTTTACAGCTCAAGAGAAATATATCATTTATAATATATATAATGCTGTGCACTGATTTGTCTCTCTACCGTGTCTTGTATGAAGCAGCCTGTAGCTTAAAATGTTATTTTTTTAAATCCTAACAGTCTTACAATGTCATATATTACATTTGACTGAAAAGCTCTTGCCTAGAATTATTTTATTGCATAAAGGCACAAGAAACATGTTAATTGTGTAGTCAACAGTAAAAGGCAAAAAATAAATGATGAGATGAACATGTGTAACAAGAAAACTGAATCAAAATCAAATGATCAGTTTAACATTTTCCTTACAGTAATATTAATATGATTTATGACTGAACTAGCACAACAACATCACAGATCTTTGAGAGCTAATGCAACCAGCTGATTTTAAAAACTGTTGTGTGTGTGTTGGGAGGTGCCCTTTTCAGGTGTTTTGGTACGTACATTAGCTGACAACTGGCTGGTCAGATTGGCCACTTTGTCCTGAGACACCTCAAGCTCACGCCTTAGTTTTCGGATTTGCTGTGAGGAGGGAGAGGGGAGGAGCGGGGGACAAGAAAGAAAAAGAGTTTCTATTATTTACCGAATCCTAAA
This sequence comes from Hoplias malabaricus, assembly GCF_029633855.1. Classification (NCBI taxonomy): domain Eukaryota; kingdom Metazoa; phylum Chordata; class Actinopteri; order Characiformes; family Erythrinidae; genus Hoplias; species Hoplias malabaricus. The sequence continues at coordinate 44,011,042 of NC_089802.1, read as the reverse complement.
CCCCTAAACAGCAGTTAATAATTCATGGTCATGAAGGTATCATTAACAGAAGAATATGAGTACACTGTGATTGATGACTGCTTGACCATGGATGTAATAAATGAAATAAATGAATGTTAGTAAATATTGTTTGGTTGCATTCACATTTCCAATCCTATACAAGCTCAAGTAGAAAACGACAAAGAGCAAGCCACACGATGAAGTCAAAACAGGACACACAAGGATGAAGGATGAAGAAGGGAAGGACAGGCTTACCTCTCCCTGCATTCTCTCCTCTGTCTGAGAACGCAAGATGAGGAAGAGGAAAAGATAAAGGAAGAAAGGATAAGCTAAGACAAAAAGGCTCAGGGCTGAGAAAAAAAAAAAAAATCACAGCCCCCCAAATTTTTTGCTTCAGGTCTTCTCACCACTAAAAGATGTATTATGCATGAAAACAATACCTCATTATGTATGAGAATGAAAGTACAAAAGAAATCATTTCTTACGGCCACTTTCTAAAATAATATTCAGAGAATGCAGAGTTGTTCTTATCTGATGTAGCCACTGTATTCTGCACAAGAGATTCATTAGTTTCTACTTACTGAAGAGTAGTTGGATGAAGCGTTGGAAGCCAGGGACAGGACAGAGCCATGGACTGCAGATAACAAAGAGGAGGCAGAAATTAACTGTGCATATTGGCACAGCACAGCACACAAAATTCATTTATAATATAAAACAATGTAACACAAAGAAAAAAACAAAAAGAAGTAACACAAAGAAAAAACTTTAAGCTCAGAAAACAATGTGAAATTCCAAGAGAGATCTGTAAATGATTCTAAATGTTACAGAGTAATTTCCACTGAAAGTCAATACCTCTACATTCCACAGTAAAATGCTATTTGGAAAAGACATGTATTTCAAATGCTCTCATATCAAAACTGCAACTGCATAGTAAATTTGGTCCTGCAGTTCTTCTGCCCATACCCATGCAGGTATATAAACCACACCAATCACTACTACTGTATAAAATGTTCCCTGAGCAGTGTATATTTTATACTGCTAACAGGGAGGATGCTCATAATGATTTGGAACATTCTAGAAAAAAACACTCACCATCTTCTCCAGGTTCTCTGAAGGATCCGGAGCGCATCATACTCTTGGGTCGATCTGCCAGTGACACAGAGCTTCCTAACGGAGAGGTGGAGTAGAGGTCATAGCCAGCCTCGTTGGCGGGAATGCTGTTGGAGCGTGTGATACGAGGAGTGCTGCATGAGCTTGTGATGGGGGCCACTGTTGGAGAAATATAATTAACGCATTTACACGTCATGTTCAAAGCCAACGCAGAGGGAATATAATTTACTTTGTTTAACTGGATTTGCACAGAATGTGAAACAATGCGTAATAATTTTACTTAATAACAAAAGCTTTTAAATGAGTGGGAGACAGCTTCTACAAATATAAATGCTAATTTCTGGACGTTTTTATTTTTAGTGCATTGACACTTACCGATGTTGGTGGGTGGTGTTTTTCCAGTGTAGGACTGGGTCATGTGGGTGGGAGAGGGCAGCTGTGGTGGGCTCTCTGACTCGGTCATGCTCATGATCGTATGAGAGTGGCGACGCTCCTTTCCTTCTCCTTCTGACTGGCCACTTCCATAATGGCTGCAGGATGACAGAGTAAATAACGTCAGGACCATGATGAGCAGTGTATGTCTATGAGGGCATTCAGAGATATGTAGACAAAGTAAAAGTACCTCAGTCCTTGCTTTGGTAAGGTGTTCCTATCAGACTGTAAACTGGGAGAGGCAGAGAGAACAAATAAAAAATTACCTCATCCCATGAAGCATTTTAGCTTTACAACAATAAACACGATTATTACATGACTTACTTGCATTTTGGGTAACATTTTACAGCCTTAATCAGTACAATACACCATGTCACATTCATTGTCTATATTGTGCCTTGACCAGTAGAGGGCAGTAGTTACAAACAACAAAAAAAGATAAATATTTGGAGCACTGTCCAATTTAATGCCGTATGAATATTCAATTATGCAATGACCAATAGAAATGGTTCAGAATAACTTTAGTACTAACTATTAAATTTAAGTTTGATGTTTCCCATAGGACAGTGAGTGATATTTATAATGTAAGTGGGATAAAATGAAGAACTTTCAGCCATCACTGAATATATCCACCCTTATAGAACACACCTACCCAGAAATCCTCACTCACCTGTCACTCAAAGTGGTGGATGTTCTACTGCTTGCTCCCCATGTGCCTGTAGCCCTACTCTCTTCTCGGTCCCTGAGCTCCAGGCTGGGTGGCAGGCTCATGTGCAGAGAAAGTGACTCCATGCTCCGGTGGACGCCAGACATTTTGGGATAGAGTAGAGGAGAACTGCTGAGTGAGAGAGCCTGGCCAGAGAAGCAACTGGGAGAGTCGATGTGCAGCACAGGGGCAGGACTGGGGGTCAGCCGTGGGGTCACACGTGAGCTCGCCAAGTCCTGCAGTTTAGAGTACGGAGGGATCTTGGGGGGAAGGTCTTCGATAGTAACACAGGAGTCTAGGCTGTTGGAATTGATCTTGTCCAGGTGGGCCAGGTTTGGCGAGTGGGCAAGGGACTTCACCAGCATTCTAATAAATCAGTAAAAGATATATATATATGTATAAATAAAAAATAAAAATCACAGTTCCGGTCACCTTTGACAAATTGCCTGCTACAAAATACACATCAACAGCACTTTGTGTCTTTGTGTGGGATTTAAAAAAGTTACTTAATAATTGAAAAGTAGAGCTTTCAGAATGCGAACCTTTATTGCAGGCAGTTCACTTTTAAACATTTTCAACAACTAATTAATGAAAATCTACCTACTCTATAATATGATACATACACCAACTTCTTAGTGTATTTGAAAAAAAGGATAAAAAGGGTTAATGCATTATGCATAGCAACATACGAACAACAGTTTGTATTTGTAGAACTACAAAGTGCATCTATATGGTAAGTGGAATTGTTAAAATAGAGAGTGACTGCAGAACAAAAGAGGCCATTTTAATATTATGGCTGATCAGTGTGCATTCATTGGTTACTGGAGATCTGTACTGGAAACTGTTTACTGAGGCCTTACCTTGGTGTGGTAGTTGGAGAGCTGAGTTCTGGATATTTACTCGTGCTGGTTCTCCGCACCCTCTGGATCTTCTCCACTGTCTCTCCACAGCTTTCTCCTGGCCCCTCATCCTTTAGAGAGCTGATTTCCAGGTCTGCTTTTGCCTTGGCCCTCTCCTTCTCCTTTTCTCTGTCGGTTTGGTTTACTGGCCCTGTGCAGCTTTGACGGATGCCTGCCTTGAGACCGCCTCCGTCTTTCCCTCTTGTGGGCATGGTGGTGGACAGAGCAGGCACGGGTTTGAGTGTGAGGAGGCTGGCGTCAATGCTGCCGCTGACAGGGCGAGAAGCAGGTCGCCCGGTTAGGCTCATCGTGCTGGACTTGGCAGGGCGGGGTAGGCTGCGGTACTGAATGCTACTACGGGCATTTGGTGCTAGGAAGCCGTTCTCACCGCTGCTGGCATCCAGGCTGTTCTTGCGACTTCCACCCCCAGGCACAGGCTTGGTGGGGATGCCTGAAGATTTGGGGATTTTGCCCACTGTGGCTGAGCCACTTGAGATGGTGGCGCCTCCTGCTGTCATAACAGTGGCAGTGCCCGTGGTTGGAGTTTTCTTGTAGCCGAAGCTGCCGGCGGTTGGCTTGACGAGGCCCGAGGGGGGTTTGCGGTGCTCCACACTGTCCCGGCCAGCATCAGAGCGAGAACGCTGTAAACCAGATGTCTTCAAAGACAGCTTCTGCTTATCCACAGCTTTAGAGTCCCCTTTAGGTACTGCTAAGGCAGAGAACAAAACATTTGAGACCTGAATCACTGCTGAAAATCAGGGTTCTATCTTTAGACATGCACATAACCTCATCAGTCCAGCTGTTCAAACTGTTTGAGAAAATCCCATGTTGTCTTTGGAGATTTTCTTGCTTTTCAGTTATTGGGTATTGTAATATGGTTCAGTGCATACAATTTCTGTGCAAAAACACATCAATTAAATAAAAATCAGTTTGCTATCTTCCAAGCTAACTCTGGAATGTAGCTAGCACTTGATCTTGTTAAATCTCATATGATAATGGTAAATGGATAATGGCAGAGGTAAATGCTTTATGTCTATTAGGTTAAACAGCCCCATGCAGTCACAATATATTTTTATAAAGCATTTAAAAATCGCATATAAACTCTTTACACTAGCAAGAGACATTTTCATTACATACATTATTTCGACCTCAGCAGTAAACAGAGACATATTAATTCAAAGAACATAAAACATCTAAAGCTCAAGTTAAAAAAACCACTGCTAGTTAAGTTAAACATCATCAGCATGCCACACTTTAATCTGCATTCAGTCCTTGTGGGAGTGAGCCACGTGAGTTTACGGATCAGACCTCAAACTTATGACGCAAGCGTCTTCGGCTACATGTGGTCAAGTTCAAATCAGACAGAAATTAAGATCATAAAAAGCCCTGGGGGCATGAATTCACTCAAAGTCATCACTCAAAGCATGTAAGGATCAAGACATTAAAGCCTGATGTGTTCATTCACATCTGAATTTTCCTAATGTGACTCACAGTATATAAAAGGAGAAGACAAGTAAGCAAAAAGCCATCTGTATTTACTTAAGTGTGAGTGTGATCAGAACCCATTTTGAACTGTCATGAAGTGACTTATAGGTGTTTGAATCAAGGCAGGGAAAGAGTGCAACACATCAGCAAAACAACTCATACAAAAGTGATCAACACAAGTACTCTAAAACCACATAGTGTGGCTGTTTATCTCATGCTCCAGAATAAGAGCGCTGATCTTGGTTCAGCTGTCTCTTATCCAGAGAACGGCCCACTTTAGGATACATCAGGGGAACTGACCCTAGATCAGTGCTTCAGCTAAATGTTTGGTTCAGTCTTAAGATGTTTGACCAAAGTTTGTTACTGACCATCTGGGAATTCATACGTTGCTTGTGTCTCAGATATTTATCAGATGCTACACAGCAGTGTTTACCAAGGACCACAGCCCCTTAGGATTAAGGAAGTGCACACTAAATTGATGAATAATAATTTTTGCAATAATATTTTATATGATTTCAAGTTATCCAAACTGACTTGAGTCTGACACTGTAGATTTTAATAAAACCAAAACCAAATGTTAATCACAGGATTAACAAAACCCAGTGAAATAAGTAAAATGTGACAGTATATTTGTCTGACAGGATGAGATATTTAATTTTCATTTATATCTCCCTAAGAGCAGCATCTGTAACTTCTTGCAGATCATTTGAGGTTAAACATCAAGAGCAGGTCTTCTTCACTCTGTCACCTGGTTAACATGAGCTCTGCTGTTAATTTGTTAATGAACCTGCTTTCAGAAATTTGTAAAGCCACACTTGGATGATCACAAAAACAAAAGAAAGGGAGAGTGAGACAAGGAGGACACTGGGTGAAAGTGACATGACTGAAAACTCACTGCAAATGAAAGAAAACGAGCGTTGTTATGAATCTAATGCTCATTAATCTCAACGCATGGGCTTCTTTAAAAAGAATTCCAACTAGGCATTGTATGTGTCCACAGCAAGCAAAGATAATTCCTTCACATTAACTAGTGTTAAAAATGATAAAACAGGGTAAAAGCTGCTGAATCTTTGTCTCTGATGATTACAGGTTTATCTTGAAATTTACAATATTTTGAAAACCTTTAATTTAATTTATAATTTAATTAAAAATTGTCAACTGTCATAGATTTTTAATCATTATTCATAAACTAACATTTTTTGTTATGTCGATCGGTTCATGAAAATCAGAAAGCCAGTTTCTCAAATTCAAACAGTATAAATACTGTGTACCACACTTTCCAGTTCCGCACATGCAACTACAATCACAGGGAAGACTGCTGACTTGACAGTTGTACAGAAGACAATCATCGACACACTTCATTTGGAGGGTAAGCCACAGAAAGGGAAAGGCTGGAAAGGCTGGCTGTTTCCAGAGGGCTGTATCAAATCTTATTAATGGAAAGTTGACTGGAATGGGAAAACTTGGTAGGAAAAGTGCACAATCAAAAGGGATGGTAGAGCTTCATATGGAGTGGCCTGAAGCTGGCGTTAGTGCATCAAGCGCTACCATGCACAAAGGTCTCCAGAAAAAGACTACAACTGCTGCATTCCTAATATCAGCCTGTGCTGAAACAGAGACACCATTAGTGTCCTACATGGGCTAAGGAGAAAAAGAACTGCACTGTTGCTCAGTAGTCTAAAGTCCTCTTTTCAAAGGAAAGTAAATTTTGAATTCCATCTGGAAATCAGGGTCCCAGTGTCTGGAGGAAAAGGAGAAACACACAACCCAATGTTTCTGAAGCCCAATGTTAAGTTTCCTTAGTCTAAGATGATTTGGGGTGCCATGTTGTCTGCTAAAGCTGTTTTTTATCAAACCCAAAGTTAATGCAGCTGTCTATGAGATTTTTAGAGTTTCCATGCTATAGCGCTTAATGGAGACACTGATATCCTTTTGCAGCAGGCACTTAGCAGTTGCCCACAGTGTTAAAACTACAACCAAATTGTTTGATGACCATAATACTAGTGTGATTGATTGATTTGCCAGCCAACCCTCCTGACCTGAACCCTATATTTTCTCTATGAGGTGTTGTCAAGAGAAAGATGAGAATCATGTAACCCGGCAATACAGACAATCTGAGGGCAACTGTCAAAGCAACCTGGGCTTCAATAACATCTCAGCACTGACACAAGCTGATGGCCTCTGTACCACACAACTTTGATTCAGTGATTCACATTAAATGAGCCCCAACCATGTACTGAGCATATTTCTGATTTTCATGACCGATAAGCCACACTGGTTAAAGCTTAAAAAATAATAAAAAGGCTTGAGATATTTCACTTTGATCATAGAATATGCAACAGGTTACTTTTTTTAATTAAATCATGAACATTTTCATGATAACACGTTTTTGTGATATTTAAATGTTTTGAAATGTGCCTCTACAGTCTTAGCATTTTATATATTTCAAGTAGAACTGAATAATAAACAGAACCAAAATGAGCAAAACATTAAAAAAATACCTGATTTCTTTACTTCAGTCTCTGCTTCTTTGTTATCATGGGGCACCATTGGGGAGCCATGGCCTAATAGTTATAGAATAGGGCCTAGGACTGAAAGGTTGTTGGTTTGTTTCTCACAACCGGCAAGAACACTGGGGGCAGTGGAAGTGAAGAACAGTACTGTCATCCTTCCTCAATCCACGACTGAGGTTCCCGTGATCAAGGCACTGAACCCACATTTGCTCCACCGCTGTGGGTGTGCACTAGTGTGTGTGTGTGTGTGTGTTCACTGTGGAAGACACGTTTCATTGTACGATGACATATTATTGCACATTTAATTTCATGTGATTTTTAAAATATCATATATGAACATTTCAGATAATGACACCTTCCAGTGGCGCAGTGGAAATTCCCTGTTTTAAATCCCATCATCAGTCGAGGCTATGGCCTAATGGTTTGAGAAGCAGGCCTGGGCCTAGGACTGGAAGGTTGCTGGTTTGATGTCCAATAGGGGCCTGGGGAATGGAGGAAGAGTGCTGTCCTCCTCCTTCAACATCCATGGCTAAAGTTCCCTTGAGCAAGACACCTATTCCCCAGCTGCTGTCTGTCTGTGTGTGTGTGTGTGTATATGTGTGTGTTCACTGCCACACCCTTTGAAACCTCCCAATTATGGCACCTTTCTGCACACTGCACAGGCCTCCACAAGGCATCACAGCTAACCATCCATTGGCTAACAGTGCTGGGTTTCTGACATTTAAATGTCATTCTAACCCATGGATCTGGCATGGAAAGGTTACAAAAATATCACAAAGAGCCCATCTATGAGTACCAGCCCTTACGAGATAAACCAAATGTGCTACAAGTGTAATTCACGATTATTCATTTTTCTCCCTAAAGCGTGTACGTATAAGACAGTGCATCTGACAGTGTTAAGGATGACTGAATTAGGATTGCTCTCTCCCTGTACTCCCAAAGACCGCACTAATCAGACCCTGGCATCAGCTCAAGGAAAGCTCCGCCTGTCTCCTATGATATCTCTGTGATATCTGCTGAAGCGACATTTTCTGCTAAAGTTTAACATCACATCTGGTCTTCATTTTTCAGGGGTTATGGATGACAGGGGTGGCTAGCTGCAACATGCTAACAAATATGTACTTCCTTCATCCGACCCCAGATCACATCCAACTCATAATGCCAAGCCATTAACACTTAATCCGTTCGAGTAAGGCTGCGGGTTTGGAGGACAAAAAGGCTTTGTGTCTTAGATGAGACTGGAGTCATGGAGATACAGGAAGGGAAGGCAGATAAGTGTTTTGTTGTTTTCGTGTCTGCATGCTAGGTGCTGTCCATATCTACTGCAAATCATTTAGCAGAAATACTCCCTGTACCACCATGACATCTGTCAAGGCCTAGGGAAAGGGCTTTGATGTTTAAAAGGAATGTATCTATAGCTGAGGCATGTGTGTGCGTTTGTAGTTGGGTGTGTGTTAGTGTATCCAATTTCAGAGGAAAATATGTCTTGGGCAATGTAATGGTGTGTTTACATGTTTACAGCCATCTTACTTCCTGGGTTAAACACATATTCTGAAGTGTACACTTGTATGTGTGTAGGCTACATACCCTGCATACAAACCAGGATGCTGACGGTTACTGGTCTTGATGATACAGAGTGGTCTTGACGATATATTAAACTCTTCTCCCATTTTAAAATTCATTAGTTCCAATAAATGTACTTTTTTAGATCACAGAAAATATAAATAGCCTGCTACAAAAGTGCTTACCAAGGCAATACATTTATAAACAGTAAACAGATACACACCGTCTTGCATCCTGCAGAACTTCAGCTTTGCAGTTAAAAATGTGCAAAAAAAATAAAATAAATAAATAGCATGGCAGTGAACACACAATACACTAGGGAGAGTGAACACACCCCCATCCCCGCCAGTTGGGGGTTAGGTACCTTGCTCAAGGGCACCTCAGCTGTGGATTGAGGGAGAAAGCCAGCGCTGTTCCTGCACTCCCATCGACCCCTGCTGGTCATGGAAATTGAAGAATGGAAGTGACCTTCCATTCTTCAGCTCTCTTCTCTATGCATTAGTCCGCGGCTGCTCCCCAGTGGTAACGGATGCTGCTCAAAAGATACTGTTTATTACAGATAATGTGCTGGATATTTTTGGTTAGTGGACGGTCCAAAAGTGACAGAGGTTTTGCTGTGTCTGATTCACTCATACACCACCACATCAGTGCCACTGAAGTGCTGAGAATGATCCAGCACATGCTCTGAGGAGGTCCTGTAGGGGTCCTGACCATTAACAAAGGGTGAAAGGGGGCTAACAAAGTGTGCACAGCAACAGATGGACTGTAGTCTGTAACGGTCAGTGAAGCTGATGAAATGAACAATGAGGGTAAAAACAAGCAGGTGTTTTAAATATTACGGCTGATCAGTGTTTATCTCAGGGCCTTTCTTAGGAGTGGGACATTAATTGCTCGTATTATATTGTTTAGTTTGTTCTTACCTGCCACTTTCAGCACAGACTGCGATGAATGTGTGATGGGAGAAGTGACACCAATTGGTGGATTTCGTCCTTTTTTGAAGTTGCCCGACTGTCCGAGACTCTGTGGTTTCCTCAGTTCTCCTCGTCCTGTCTTCTCCTGTCCGGAGCTCTCTGCTGGTTTGATCTTGCGGTATTTACTGGAGGACTCTGTCTTCAAGCTGCCTGTGTCATAGGTGCCGCTGTCAGCCTTCTGCATGGTCTTGCTGTCCTCACTGTACCATGCAAAACCACTCTCCACCAAGGAACGCTTCTCTGCATCTGTACGTAGCTGACAAAACACACACACATACACAATTTTAGGTCATTTGTATTATGAGTCCAATACAACACCATAGGCATGGACTCTATGGCAAGCAGTGCATCAGATATATAATGATATTTTTTCCAATATCATGTGCGTCTCTGAGGTTTAAGTTCATTGGCCTGGCAGTGCTGCAATAAGAAAAACTCCATCATTTCCCAGGATTAGAATGATTTTAATTCAATATTGAAAATGCCAATATTTTTATTTTTTTTTTTACTTTTCATGATGAATAGACCACCAGAAAATGTCCAAAATTACTTAGAAAAACATTTTTTATTGTTTACTTTATTTGGTGTTTAGCGTGTTTTCCTTTATACAAGTTTGAATATATGAGGCTTTTGCCCAAAAGCATCAGAAACAAGTCATTTATCACAGCTACAAAATTAGTAGCCATCAAGGAATTTGCTAGAAACCTTATTTACTGTACTTTAGCGTGGTCTTTTTGAAACAGTCTAAAAACTGGCACAAGGAAAACATACAAAAAAAACAACCCCCTCTCTCTGTCTCTCTCACACACACACACACACAAACACAGGCTACATATTTTGTCTGAAACTGTTTATCTGTTATCTTGCGAGCATTCCCGAATCAGTCGTAGCTATCAACAGTCTGATCTGAGCGACTACAGGGCCATAGAATAACAAGATGGCGAGAGATTGATTTCAGTCTTAAGGAAGCATAACATTAAGTGTGCTCCAAAGAAAACTGAACCCTCTCCTAGGACTTCATCCCTACGTTCATGTCTCTGTTCATGACATCAAAGCCATATGAGTCTGAGTCGGAGCTCCAAATTTAGGTCTCAGGTCATGTTTTGTCTCAGTCCTGCAAAACACAGCAGATATGAACCGCAAAAACATTTTCTCTCACCACAGAACTCCATAGTAAATTGCTCAAGTCTGAGAGTAAACCGCCAATAATAGCCCGAAAGATACCACAGCATCTACCTCATGATTTAGAGTAGTTTATTGTTTGGACATGTGCTATTTGTGGCATGGTAATATTAAAACATGGCAAGCTATCAGCTTTTCATAAACCGTGTGCCTAGATTTTTATACCGCAACGGAAAAACACTACTGTACACAGGAGTAATATGAATTTGATAACTATCCATGCAAAATGAGATCAAGATATTATGAATGCATTAGAAACACAATAGCTAGCCAATGCATTGAGATCACCAGATGTTCATTATAGTGGTACACTAAGTACTCTTCCCTCCACAGAACACCACGCCAAGAACATTACAAAGCTCTTGAGCTCAATGGTTGAGATTATTCTGAAATTAAAAAAGAAAACCCATTTGCTCTTTGTGGCTCCAAAGTACTTGCGATTAGCATTTGTTAAGCTGCCAGCAATGGCTTATATGAGGAGTTGGGAAATGTAGAGGACTACAGCATAGAAGAAGAGCACACAGCATAAAAAATGTAAACAACAATGCCAAAAGCTGGCATCCTCTTTCATAATTTGTCATAAAAGCGCAGATGGCACATTCAACACCACACATCCCCAAGATCTCGTATCTCAGCCATGATATAATAATGCCATGCTGCCATAGCAACCCAGCAAGCCTATTAATGCTCCTTTATTTCTTCTTATTCCTGCTGAGTCTGAACTGCCACATTTGCAACTTAATTACAAGTATATCACAGAATAACTGCTCAGCTTAGGTCTATATCTCAGACAAACAAAGGATGCATGGAATAACTCTTCTTCTGTTCCTAATTTAAATGCAGGAAAGTGAAGCCAAGATGTTCATATGGCTCACGCTTCCTTATCTGGCCAGGAGTTTGATGAGTGCAATATATCCTTTCATGCGTTATCTTCTGTTGCATGGGTCTTTTGAGGAAGTGTATCCCCAGATGACTTGGTATTTTTGACTAAATTAGACATGCTCGGGAGAGGGATTGAGTCACAAACAGAGACCCATAAACATTCACAAACACACAGGACAGATCCAGGTCTCTGACACACAGACTCAAACTCAAAAACACACAATTCACTACCTACTGTATAAAGACACTAGTGCATTTCATCAAGATTTAGCATCATGGAAATATACAGATGCGTCCTTCTATAGACAAGCATTAAATGCTCTGTTTACATTTGCTTCAACATCCAATCATTTTGATCTGATGGTTGGATCATCTGATGTCAATCTGGTAAGCCTGCACACAGGTTGCTGGTTCTTTTTGAACTGCAGGGAACAGTGCAGGAGAGCAGAGGACATAATCATATAATAATCATCGTCTTAAAAAGAAATGTTTATTTTGGAATTGATCTATGTTTATTCATTAAACTTTATTAGCTAGCCTGCACAAATACATTCATTCATTCATTCTTTATCTGTAACCGCTTATCCAATTCAGGGTTGCGGTGGGTCCAGAGCCTACCTGGAATCATTGGGTGCAAGGCGGGGAATACACCCTGGAGGGGGCACCAGTCCTTCACAGGGCTGCACAAATACAAATTTAAGTAAAGTCCAGCAACACTCCTCTGATATCACTGCAGACTGGCAGAGCTGCCTACAGAGCAGAACTAGTAGTCTGGGAATTAATTGCTGTTCTTCCTTAGTTGTGTTCTAATGACCTAGCAGGGTCTTGATAGGGTCTTGTGTCTGCACCTGGAACAAACTCCCTGAAGATGTCAAATTTGCCCCAAATATTGCACTTAAAATCACACTACAACCACAATTTATTTATTTACATCTCTAATTTATTTTATTTCTATTATTTCCTAATGGACTATTTACAACACTTTCTTTTTTCCTTTTATATATTTTACTATTTTATTAAATGTAACTATCTGTGCAAAAGCATTTCTGGAGTGCTAAATTTTAGGACTGTTTTAATGCTTAGATATTTGTCAGTTCAGTCATGCCTTACCTTTTATTGGACTTTCATTTGTCTTTTAAGCTTTAAATCTTATTTATTTGCTTTAAAATTTTTAAATCTTCTACTGTATCATTTCTGTACTGTTTTGTAAAGCACTTTGCATTGCCATTGTGTACGAAAAGTGCTCTACAAATAAATTCGCCTTGCCTTGCCTTACTGGGTCGTGGAAGATTTTAATCACTACACCTTGTAGCTCAGTTTCCAAAGGGCAAGGTGGCACTCAAAACAAGCAGCAGGTTTAAAATAAGAAATGAGATTGGGCCATAAAGAGGGGTGCCCTGATGGACATGTTGTGAGAATATGAACAGAAAGTAGGGTCTTACCATTACGGAAGAGTTGCGTCTGGAGCCAACAGGTGTGGTGGGCAGTGAGTTTAGAGAGGAGCTGGCATTCAGCTCCTCTAAACTTATATTATCAGATCCGTCACTCAAACCACTGCTGATAGAACTGCTCTCATCCCACCTGCAGAGAGATAATCAGATGTGTGAGAGAACAACAAAATGAGAGAGAGAGAAGCACAGATTTATCAAGTTTAAATTAGCACCAAATGATCACTGCTAAGAACTGTAAGAACACTCATAAACTTGTGTCCCACTGAAAATGTGCCATTCTACTTATTTTAGAAACAAACCTTAGGACGACACTGGAATGTGAAACCTCCTTGGTGTGAAGATTTTAAATACATCACCATATGACCAATGTTAGAGACAAGGCCAGCCTGTTTTTGAAACCCTGAGCCATGCTGAGAATCAAGCTGCTCACAAAGCTTTGCGTTCAGTCTGGACCTTATAGAGAACACCTCTCCAAAACACAACGGCAAAACATGAATTACCATGTGGCAAATGGCACTCATGCCTTTTTAGAGTGCTGTGAGTTATCAGCAGCTGAACAGTTTGGACTAGCTACTTCTTTATTCTGGCTTGGTCCTCCAGCCTGTGGGTCATCCATCTGTTTTAAAAGAGGACAGCATGACTGTTGCTAATCAGACTGGCAGGATTCACCAACTTCCCCATAAGACCAGCATCATTAAAACTATGTTACACCCAGGCCATGTGCAGGACACATACTCAAAAACAGACACACAGACATAAGTCCTGCATAATTTACCTGTAATTAATTAATTAATTAATAATTACCAAAAACAACAACAACAAACAAATGGTTTGCCATACAGATACTGCTGGAAAATGCAACATGTAAATGACCCCTCCAAAAACATTTTTGTAGTGCTTTTTTTTGCTACATGCAGTCTGACCATGCAGAACATGCAGTGTTCTGTGGCTCTTTGAATGAACTGAGGCATGTGATATGAATCAAAGCATAGAGTGTTTTCATAAACATAAATTTATAAGTAAACACTGACATAATGCAAAAATTAACCTGCCTTTGCATTACAAATAATCGTAATATTTCTATTATATATTTCTAGGTTTAAAATAAAGACAGATAATTAAGTATAGATTTCATTAATAACCAAATTATGTCAGTGATTATCTAACAATACAGATATGAATCTATAATCGATATTCTATGTACTATAACCATAAAACATTGTGTGTACTTGCAGTATAAGTGTCCAATGCATTTTTTGTTACAAAGTAGCTCTATCACTCAAATTTGGAAGACCGAAATGGGAGCTACCACAACTCAAGTAGTCTTTAATGTCCTTGGCAATATACACAAAATCATATTCTTTGAAAATTTCATGTATATGTTGATCTTATTGTGCAACATTAAATTGTACAACCAAGTTTTTGGGTGACTGAAAATTACAGAATGCAAGGCATTGACAGCTATCTGAAGACTGAGGAAGTGGGGCAGATAATATGTGATAGCTGCTGCCAGTCCAGACCAATGGCCATAGTTCAGGCCAGGCAACTCACACACACACACACAAAGTTCAGTCTTTGTGTGAGAGCACATTCAGATGAATGAACATCTAAATAAAGTGAATCTGAGGACTCTAAGATAATAGATACAGCAGAGGCGGAATTAGGTCAAGCCAGTTTAACACATTTTCCAATTTTTCCATCATTCTGCAAGGGCTTAACTTCACAGCTAAGTTCTCTGATGCTCTTTAGCAGTTCATGAAAGGACGGTAATGCTCCTCAGCACAACTTTTCGTCAGGCTCTTCATCTTCAACATGGTTGGTACATCTTTCATTATGTGGTCTACATGATTACTGCTGTGGAATATCTCCAGCGTGGACTAGTGTAGGTCTTGATTCTGTAATTCTCCATGTCTCCTCTCATTTTCCCTAACCTGTTACCAAGAAATCTCCCATACTTGGTCAGTTAATATATATATATATATATATATATATATATATATATATATATATATATATATATATATATATATATAAATATAAAATAAGATCACTCATCTTAGATCACAGCTGTTCCCTCACCATCACATTAAATGCTTGTGATTAAACGAATATCTCAATTCAGTAAAGAATTGCAATTCAGCCTCCGCTTGTTGGTTTAATAGTCATTTTGATTGTTCCATCTGTCGCACTAACGACATTCCGCCACTTGTAAGACATTAGGAAACAATGCAGTCTGAGAAGAATGCAGAAGTACCTTGAGATTCACAACAAACCACCATTTATTCCACATCATCTTCACCTTGCTGATTCATCTTGCAAGGTCAATATAGATATTTCAGCTAGATAAAAGCACTTAGGCACAGGCACTACATGCTCTGCACACTCATAAAATGTTTAGAAGTGTTTTACATTTGACTGCAGTCCTTTTTTCATCACTTCTTTAAATGCCTCTCATTTGTATCTGGCATTTGCAGGCAACAATCAGCATTGCAGGGATACTTCCACCCCATCTCTCCTGCCGAGCCTAAATTACTCAGTGGTTAGAGACTAAGCGGAGTCTTCACCAGTGGAAAAAGGGTATTATACATGCCAAAGTGTCAGGGGAGGACAGAAACAGCCTGGTGAATCTTGGAAGGCCAAGTTAAAGAGTCTGCAGTTTGCGTTAATCACAGGTTGCGAGGGCTGGGGAGAGAGAGGGACTGGGTAATGCCTACAGGGCTCTGCAGCTGCATGGTTTCCTGAACACCACAGTACAAGAGCACAAGAACAAACAACATCTCTCCTTCTCCCTCTCCACAGAGGTTTCCATTTGCACTCATTCGAAATGCAAGGGTGGCACTCTGGAGCCGACTAGGCTGTAAAACAATGCGTCAGCAGGTTTCAGAGCTTTCGAGTGGAGTAGATATTATCACAGCAAAAACTACATACTCTGAGGGCAAAAGAACAGGTCAAACACAGTGGCAAGTTTTAACCAGTTCAGTTAATGCAGACAAAAATTAACTGATTATTTTTCACATTTTTCTCATATGTGAAACTATTTTATATAAAAGCCATTTTATAGCATTTAAAGAGGTCCCATTCTTAACCTTTTATACGAATGAATAGAGTATACTGGGGTCTAAATGTAATGTATATGACACTCTCAACCTGTCTAAACAGCCCTGCTCCAATCTGCTTTTCAATGTTTTTGCTCAGTTGTCTTTATTTCTCTGCTCTCGTCTTAGGCGCAGAACTGTTGTTTGCTATTTTCATCACTTTCAGCAGAGGCACTAATCTGGTGCAAAGAGTTTTTTTTATTAGACTGAATACATTAGCTACAGACATAGTTAGGAATGCTGAGGTTTACACCTCTCATTCCTGTTGAACACCAAGTATGAGCCGGCGACACAGTACGCATGTAGGAATGGCAGCAGCTGAAATTAAATTTTATACTTGTGATAGGGTTCACTCTTTTGGAGATGTGGGCTGCTGAGTAATGGGCCTGGTTGAGGGAGGATGCACCACTCATTTTTTACACATGCAAAACAAACATCCAGCAGTAACATAAGTATTTATAAATCCGTATTGACACAACAGACATTAATATATCATGGCTCCTGCCACCATGTCTGACCAGTCCCTGCTTGAATGACTAAGCATTCTTTGTATCCTCTAAGCCCCTCCCTGTTTCCAGGTCAGGAAAAGTCAATATAAATAATAACTTACACTGTGTACAGGTATAAATCATACTCCTAAAATCACAAGATATTACATTTCTCTACACAGTCATAGAATATATTCACATAGACATTCACATACAATATTATCAATAACAGAGATTGAGCCAGGTACCCTACCTCATTACAATTCTCATCACAGTGAACAACAATAATAATGACAAAATTATATGCATAATGCAAAGTTGCAAAGTTACATGTCAACTGTTTAATTCATATGAAACATTCACAACAGAAATTTTGAAGATGTTAAAAACCACCTCCATGGAAATCAAGCATAAGTATAACCTTGTTAACATGTCTGTGTGCTGTTGTTTATAAGGTAGAAGATGTACAATGAGTGAAATATGCAGTTAGCACTGTGGCTAAACATTGTAACTGCAGTGTTCCAAATACAGTCTCAAATGGGTGAGAGCTAGGTTTTCTTTTGTCACAAACCTTAGAAGACTATCCCTGCAATTTGTGGTGGGCCTTTCATGTTGCAAGCGTTAAGTGAAGTGCTGACAGAGGCAGGGGCTATTTACATATTCATTGACCTGTACGTGCTGAATGAAGGAGAAAAGTTATATCTAAGCAATTTTTTTAATTTTTTAAAGCCTCAGGGATATATTTCTAAATTTGGTATTCTAATTAGTTTTTATGGGTTTTATCAATGGCAGGAGAAAGTCCTTTCCACCCCCCCCCCTCCCCTCCAAAACAACAGCATTTTATAAAAAAATCACATCCACACAACTACACAAAATGACTCAAAACTCTTTTTTCTTCTGTTTTATCTTCTATTCTCTCTCTCACACACACATACACACACACACATGGCCCTGAGCTAGATTAGCACAAGTTACTGAACACACTCTGCTAATGTACACAAAAAGACCTGTGCAGCTCACAGTGTGACATCAGCTCTGTTTTGATCATAAACACAACAACACAGACAATGGAGTTTTAAAATGAAAACCCTCCAGTTGAAAAACCTCCAGTTCCAGTGACATAAAATACCATTATCGTGTGAACAGAAGGCCAAAATGAAGTCAAAACCTCAGTTTAAAAAAATATATATGGGTACATTAGAATGGGGCCTAAAACATAAAATTCAGACAAGTAAATAGATGAAGAAAACCTCAAGGCTGTTCATAGTCCCAGATGTCAAAGCTAGATTGCAGTTCAATGTGTTACGTCTAAGAATACACTACCACCGAAAAAGACTGGATAAACCAGAGTACTGAATAAAACAGAAGAAGCTGCAGCAGAGCCTGTATCAGAATAGGACAGCGGTTTGCTCCCTGTTGAGTCTGGTATCCTCCAGAGGTTCTCTCTCAGTCTCTTTTTGGGCTAAGAGACGAAGTGGTAGACCACTGCTTTCTCCACGCTCAGTGACAACCCCATAAATCTCACTTAGTCATTTTACAGCTGTGAAAGACAGTGCAAAGCATTTCCATCTTTTGCCAGAAGGACACAAGGCCACCACATGCTGGTTGGGAGGTAAACAGACATAGAGGAGAAGGACAATGGGATGAGCAGTCACTTTGGTATCTCAGTGTAGGGTGATTTTGTTAGTCGTTTCAAACCGTAAAATGATTTACATCTTCTCGTCTTTACGTCTTTTCATAAGTATACCAGTAAAAAAATTAGGTCTGGTATGTGAATTAGCAAACAGTTCAGCTGAAAATACAATTATATCCAAGGAAAATGGTGCGTCACTGTTTAAATAACTCAATAAACCTTAGAGTTAGGGTCAAATTAAACAGTTGTAAGTAAAAAAAAAAAAAGCCCTGCACTTCAAAACCACGAATATGAATCACATTTGTCCACAAAACTAGACCTTCTGAATACTGCTCTGTTGAACCTTGACCACTCAGTTGAAAAAGTAATGAAATGAGCAAATTGAACTCCAGATAGTAAACTAGCGCAGTGATGTTTATATAACGTCTAACTCCCACAGAATAAGTCCAAGTGTAGACAACTACGGAGGCTGTGTGGTGATATATTGGGGCTATTTCTTTTAATAGGTCCTTAGGGTGTGTGAGGCACCAATTCACAGTTTCTCCTTTCAGCTTTGTAGAGATGTTTATGTGAGAGTTAGAGAAAAAGTGAGAGAGAGACAGAGAGAGAGAGAGAGAGAGAGACTGACAGAAAGAGTGAAGAGAGAGAGAGAGAGAGACTGACAGAAAGAGTGAAAAAAAAAAAAAGAGAGAGAGAGAGAGAGAGAGAGAGAGAGAGAGAGAGAGAGAGATGGTCAGCAGTAACTGACCCCAAACCTAAAAATTGGGTGAAAATTAAGCCATTGTTTTTGCTGGGCCCTATCCAAACTGGCTGGTTGATTTATGCTCTAGAATTCTATGATTAAAAAATGAGAAATGACTGAGTGGGAAGACAGTTTGGGTTTGAAATATCGGTCAGGGGAGGGTAGTTGTTATTACGGTGTGCTGTACTCCTCCCCAGTTCTACTCCCTTGGCCAAAACATCAGGGGCTTTTTGTGACAACTCCCACTTTTCATTCTTCATGCCAGCTGTGACTGAGTTTACACCCTCCTCAGTCAAACACATTGCTTTTTAGTACATTTTTTCCATATGTCAGTAAAGTAATAACATTTATGTCAAAGGTGTGAAGTAATATAAACAACAAACTGCAGATTTATCAGGTGACACACCTGAACAAGAACCAGACATGCCCAATAAAACATCCAGTCTCCTCCTTAGAAAGGAGGAAGAACTTTACTAGAGGCTTAGAACTACCCAATTAGCAGTGCATGTTCAATTTCAACCTCACCTTCACCTTGAACTAGCCGTAGCTTCACCTAGGACTTGACTAGCTGTTGTTGCCCTCTTTCTGGTTAAGCTCAAGCTAATAAAGACCACTTTTGACTTCCTTTGAAGTTTGAAGTCCCAGCTGTAATGCTTCCAAACCTATGAAACAAGTAGCAATGTTGTTTTAAGCAAGTATTCAAACATCAATGATTAGTGGAGGGGTGTTGAATGACTTTATTAACTCTCCACAGGATGGAACTGAGGTTAAAATTCAGATCAAAAGGATTCAAAGCTGCAGGGGGCCAAGGAAACAATGCAAACAGCAGATGAAAAGGAGCTCATATTTGGAAGTAGCTAAATCTCCATTAAGATACAGTATGCACATGTGGTTCTGATTCATTTTAATAGTACCAATATATTTCTAGCATAAACTCCATTACAAATGCACTATAATTTTGAAGTATATGAAGCAATGTGTGACAAATAACTGAACAGAGCTGCTAATTGCCCTTACAGAAAAATGGAGAGAGAGAGAGAAAGTCCAAAATTATGACAGCATACTTCATACTGGCGGCCCTAGGGAGGAGGAGGGGCAGATAGCTGAAACTTACTGACACACAGAAACTTAAATTTAAAGCAATTACAGGCCTAAAATGGAAACGTGGTGTCTATTTAAACATGCCTGTTACAGTGTTACTGGGACAACACCGTTTGTAACCAGGCTTACAAAATCTTAAATGTTTCAATGCAGGCTACATTCATATTATCAGCCTCAAGACTCTGAGGATGAATGTGAATGGACAGATTGGATCTCATGCGTCTTTTCGCTTGTATGTTTGCACTTAGTGCTGTCATCATCAGCCAGCTATCCTCAGCCAGAGACACTACCCTCACAAGTTGACAGAGTCTGATACTTTCAGTGCATTAAGTTGACCTCAGGATTCTGCCTGTTGCATTCAGATTGGCTTCCTGGCTCCTTCTACACAGCATGCCAAAACAGCAGACGTGGGATTGGTCCTTTTGAATGTCAGTCAAATTTCTTTTCCTGCAGTAGTATGTGGTTCTTGGCCATGTTAAATGGTGAAAGGTACCAGACTCTTAGTCTGCCAATGTGATCAGCCAATACTAGCAGTGACATGCATACTCGGTCTGTGTCAGAAACTATGCCAAAAATGTCTGCACCATTTTCAATGACCTTAACCATCCCACAATGCACCACAATAAGTAATGTACAACTGATGTACCCTGGCAGACAGTAGATACCCATAATGCACTGTGTTTTTGGTAAAAACCCTGCATGAGTTAAATTCAATTCCCCCTGGGTTCAGTACTCTATAATAGTGCACTATATAGTGAGTAATGTTGGGAACAGTGAGTAAGGGATCCATTTCTAACACAGATTATGTCTCAAATGGCTCCGTGCTTTCCAAATAGTGCATTGCGAGGGGGCAAATCTATGGCTTTTGCACCAAAATGATTAACTAAATGTTAGAAGAGGAGCCATAAAAGTGATAGCTGAATATAAATGGGTTTGTGTTGCACATAACTTGTAGTACTTAAGTGTAGTATATGCTACTTAAGGACTTACAGCATGCGCTGCACAGAGCAGATGGACCCGTGATGGAGCAGCAATCTATCTATGTTTGCATGCATGCCATTTCGAGGACAGATTAATTCACATTACAGACAGCTACAGGCCACTTACATTAATGAGTGTGAAGCATCAAGATAGAAAAATCAGATCAGAGCCAATAAATAAATAAATGAATAAATGAATCTGAACTGAATACCTTTGAGAACATAACCATAGTCTGGTGTAATCGAGAACAAAAGTAATAATATAAGTAAGATACTTCTTATCATTTCCTTCCCTGTCCAAGTTGAGTCTTTAATCAATTTTCTGCTTTTTTTTAATTTGGAAGAATATTTTGGATTTTATTTTTTCAATCAAAATATTTTCTTACAAAACACTTTTGTGCCCGAGTTATCTCATTGCAGTCTTACTAATGTTTACATGAGAAATGTGTAAATTTAATTAAAAAAAAGGACTTGCTTTTTTCATGTATCTAAACAAATTATTGAAATTTTCATTTAAATCTAAAAATTTCTTCAAAGGATTTAGGAGACTTAACTCAGAAATAAGTGATTTATTTGGACACTGCACTGGGATCTGTATGTTTCTGAACGAAAGACGGCTTGGTCTTGCTGAAGACATTTTCCATTCATTTTTGAGTGGTCAGTAAGCCTAAGGGAGGTAATAGGGTAAATTATTTGCTTTGCTTTCATTTAAAAGGTATTCTGTCCATACTGCTTTCTCCAAACTTTTCAGCGTCACTGTGCTCTGTTTTTCCTCAAAAACTGTCCGAGAACAGAAGGTTAACCTACACAGCTATCACTACGTTTGGGGGAGAGAGAGAAAAAAAAATCGGAGGGTCTAAACAGGAAAGGCTACAGTCGCCAAAGACAAAGGGAAGCCTCTCTCTCACTTGGTGCTTGCAAATGGTTCGTCTTTGTAAACGGTTAGACTGTTGATATTTCCATAACGGCTCTGTCCATTCATTCATGTTCATATCAACATGTTAAACCTGAGATAAAAAGAGGAATAGACTTACTATTACAGCAGAGCGTTACAACATTTCTGACTAAAACACACCATAAAAATTCAATTTTTAAGAACAAGAAAATAAGAAGCAAATTATATTCTTATTAATATGCACAACGTCGCGTTACAAAACGTAAAAACACTGCAGAGGACATACATATGTAAATATATGGTGTTGTGGGTGGATTTTACAAGAAATATCAGTACTAGTGATATATAGGTGGGGTTAACGCCACCTTTCCACCTTAAATAAATAAGACCGCATTTTCACTACGCGTCAACCGTTCACCTTTTCGAACACTCGATTCAATACTGAGGTAGACTCCAGCTCTACCCCAGTGAGAGCAGTAAGCAAGACTTAAGAAAAGTCGACTGAAACTTGACGCTAAGTTTTAAACCTCGGAGAAACGCGTTTGTTAAAGTGTATGGTGTT
The DNA here is from genome assembly GCF_029633855.1 of Hoplias malabaricus. Lineage (NCBI taxonomy): Eukaryota > Metazoa > Chordata > Actinopteri > Characiformes > Erythrinidae > Hoplias > Hoplias malabaricus. Next base: position 43,988,352 of record NC_089802.1, on the reverse strand, counting down.
TCCTCTCATTTAGGGAACACTCGTACTCACACGAACCGGGTCCTGTTCCGTTGAAACTGACCGCAAGCGCTCATCTCCTCCACATTCTCCGGGCTAACTCCACAAACTGTTCATTCAAACACTCCAGAGGAGGAGTGTGTGTGTGCATACACAGAGGCACACCTCCGAACAGACCATCCTTCTTTCTCTCTCTTCTAATGACACCCAGATGTAGCTTAACCATCAAGAAACTATACAGCAACAGAATTACCAAAGGTCTGCTACAAATAATCAAGACCAATAATCAAAATATAACACGGTCTGACAAAATCAGCTCCACTTGACATATGCATGCACTTTAGCTCCACAATTACAGGCTTTCGGCTATGTTTGCTTTGCATACAATATTAGCCACATATCACCTTGTTCTTTAAATGGTAAAGACCCCCACAAACTACATCAGAGCTGGTATATTTTGGGTGCTGGAGGTGGTGGTGTCTGTGATGCAAATGTACGAGTGGAGCAGACACAGCAGTGCTGCTTGAGTTTTTAAACAGCCCAGTGTCACTGCTGCACAGAGAATAGTTCACCAACCACAAATACAAACAGCATCCTGGGGGCAGCAACATGTGACCACTGATTAAAGGCCATTGGATGACAGCATGTTCTCTAACTTTGTATCTACAAGGTGAACCAGTACGGTAGGTGTGTCTAACACAGTGGACAGTGAGTGGACACAGTGTTTTAAAACTCCAGGAGAATTGCTGTGTCTGATCCACTTGTACCTTCAAAACACACACTAACACCACCTCAGTCAATATCACTGCAACCCTGAGAATAATCCTATTTGTGGTGGTCCTTTGGGGATTTAAGTTAATCTGTAGTTACTCTAATACCGGTAGAACACGTACAAAAAACGTGTTAACAAATATCTTGGCTGCCAAATGCTTCACACTACATGCAAATAGTATAGATTATATACACATACTCACTTGCATTTGAAAGTTGCTCTTAAGTCCCAAGAGTAGCTGTCAGTACAGTATCAGATCATTTATATTTTGTCAATTTTAGAGTTGAGAGTAATTTAAATATCCAGTATTTGAATGGTAACTAAATCACACTAGGCACATTCAATATGAAACACTGACAGGGCAGTTTTCGGGGATAAGTCCTAAGTCCAGACCTCTCTAAGTCAAAGACAAAGGGCTTCCCTTTGCCAAATGGGATCTTGTTCAAATGCATGGTGAGATGGACAGATGGGAGAGATATGATTTTAGCAGTGGAGCACGCACTGCACGGTCCTGTTTAACCAGTTTCATTTTAGACAGCCAAGCTTCTGCATAATAAACAGTGGCTGTGCAATTACACAGGGTAGACTTATTTTAATTTCAGATTTTAGCCATGAATAACTTAAAACCACAGTTAAAAATCTAATAGAGCAGCCCGTCTTCTGTCACTCTTCAGAAAAGCAAGATTTGTTAAATCGTGCAGATTTTCCTAAAATCACTTAACCATGCTCCATGTTTTCATTCACCTCAGCTCTAATCCTGGTCATCACACAAAACCTTTAGACAGCGCCAGTTATAGAGGGATGTAATGGCTTTTCCAGACGATGGCTCAAGCCACACGTAGCCCAACACTGCGAGGCTTTCCACACATTCATCACTGTATATCTTTGAAGTGGAGAGTTTCCTCCCTCCACGTGAGAGACCTGCAGGGAGGCCTGGGAAGGATTTGCTCTGAATGTGGACTCAATGAGCTCCAGATGAAAGAGAGAGGAGTAAAGGAAACTGGAAAGGGGTGATCATTGTGAGAAAGTTACAGCTGAGCTGCAACGATCCTAGACTGACATCAGCTTAGGAATGGAATTTGGGATTCAGATGGAAATCTATTTTTTATCTAATATAAAATAAAGTCACAGATGTTTTCAGGTGGAACACTGAGCTTTTGTACTTAGGTTCCAGCACATTCAGGAGCTCTGAAGACCTCTGGAGCTGTCAAAACAAGCCACCAGACTGCCTCTGTCACTGCTCATCTCTTTCCACTACTACCCCACTGACCATGCCCTGACCCACACAGGCCTTGCCTGACTCATACAAACACACACTGTGTGTGGCCTGAGATGATTCCACATCTTGCGCGCTTTACTTGCATGAACCTCATCATCACACAGCCCTGAGGAATAAGTAGCAGGGATGTCTGGGACACACTTTAAGAGACAATGAGTAGTACACACACACACAAACCACACACCCTAAAGTTACTTACAACTTCAGAGGCATTCATTGTCTACTTCATGTAAGTGTACAGCAATAAACAACGATAAGTAACTAGATCATAGCCTAAAATGCATCACGTTTCACCAGGCAACTGTACCACAAGGTTAAAGATTCACTGAATTTTCTTTGCAATGGATGCAGAGATTCGAGTTTACTACAGATCTACAAACATATAAGATGACGTTGTTCTCCCGTAATTGAGGTTATGCCTCTATAAGGAATTCCACGTGTAAGTTGGCTATTAAAAAAAATCAATCCCATAATACAGTTGGTCCAGCTCAGATGAATAGCATTTTAAAATGGAAACTCAGCTTTGTGCACCAACTCCAAATACGTTATTATACTCGTTGGGTTACAAAAGTTCTGTAGAGCCTATTCAAACTGGTCACAGCTGTTTAAAAAATGCAGAGCATGGAATGGTCAATACTCAAAAAAGGGATTAAACTGAGCTAAATGTTCACTGTCAAAAACTTGCATCCATATGGAAATCAAACATAGTACAGATGAATGACAGATATATGAAATGGATATCTGCTCATATAAAATATATACCTGCTACAGAAGAACAACAAACATTTTTACAATGAACATCAGAACAAGCAAATCCACTGAAACTTAGCACATTTGTGCCTGGCCAATTTGGATGGGAGACCTCTAATGAAAGTTATGTTGGTGGGGGCAACAGGGGGCACTGTTCAGCCTTCAATGACTGACCGCAGTGATAGGGACAATGTACTGAACAAATGTCACCATTCTTTAGATGAGATGTAAAACTGATGTCCTGATTCTCTGAAATCATAAAAGTTCCCTGGGCATTTCTTCTAAGAGAGTTGAGATGTGTCTCTTATGTCAAGCTAAATCTACCACTGCTACCACATCCTAAATCCTCCTAAATCATCTCCCACTTCAAATTAACAGGCTTAATAATGCCCTCTAGTCTCCTCTCTATCCAGTACCTTTTGTGTGGCGAGTGTACTGGCACGGATTGACTGCCATTGCATCATCCAGGTGGTTGCTGCATATTGCTGGTGCTATAAAAATAAAAGTGTCAATCAATCAATAGTCTGGCAACTATTACTAGAATAAGACCAGAAAAACTGCTGACATCTGTCATGACTTCTGTCACCCTTACACATAAATTTATCTCCTTCCCATTTACTCTGACTCGTACATCACCTGTGGTTTTTAGTATATTATTTTAAGGACCTTTAAGGGCCACATCAGGTGGCATCTATAGGTCAACCATACAGGCATAATATAAGATTAAACAGATTCTACAGAGTGGGCCGTTTATATGGATATACCTTAATAAAATGAGAATGGTTGGTGATGTTAACTTCCTGTTTGTGGCACATTAGTGTATGGGAGGGGGGAAAATTTTCAAGATGGGTGGTGACTATGGTGGCCATTTTGAAGTCAGCCATTTTGGATCCAACTTCTGTTTTTTCAATGGGAAGAGGGTCATGTGACACATCAAACTTATTGGGAATTTCACAAGAAAAACAATGGTGTGCTTGGTATTTTAACCTTATTCTTTCATGGGTTATTTACAAGTTTCTGACCACTTATAAAATGTGTTCAAAGTGCTGCCCATTGTGTTGGATTGTCTTCTCCCACCCTTCACACACTGATAGCAACACCGCAGGAGAAATGCTAGCACAGGCTTCCAGTATCCAGTATTCCAGTATAGTTTCAGGTGCTGCACATCTCGTATCTTCACAGCATAGACAATTGCGACAATAGACAATTGCAAGATGTCCCCAAATATAAAAGTCTAAGGGGGTCAGATCGTGAGACCCTGGGAGCCATTCAACTGGCCTACAACGACCAATCCACTTTCCAGGAAACTGTTCATCTAGGAATGCTCGGACCTGACACCCATAATGTGGTGGTGCACCATCTTGCTGGAAAAACTCAGGGAACGTGCCAGCTTCAGTGCATAAAGAGGGAAACACATCATCATGTAGCAATTTCGCATATCCAGTGGCCTTGAGGTTTCCAATGATGAAGAATGGCCCCATTATCTTTGTACCCCATATACCACACCATATCATCAAGATGTCTTTCAAATTTAGAACTTTCAATCAGTTAATATTGTTTGGACACCAGATAATTAAAGGTAAAAATAAATCTAGCTACTGTCTATTATCAACAGAAGATGGCACAGTGGATGGCAACATTGGTTTAGTGAGAGGCACTCTATTCTGAAATGTCAACTGTCTGTTATTGTGCACTGTGTAACCCCTGTATCTGCAAACAGTCATGGCCAATAGACTCTGATTCTGATTCTATTACAAACACCACACCAACCCAGCCTGACCAAAGGTAATCACCTGGAGTTGGTTATCCACATGAAGCCCCCTGGAGGAGACAGAAGTAGCCTATACTGTGGACAAACACTGTCACTCTGTTGCAAGACAGATCTCCATAGTCACCAACATAAATCATAGAGTCTCCAAGCAACAGTTATCTTTAGGGAATTGAGGCTGAAGAAATTCTACAAATAAGACAATCATCATCTTAATCTAAAGCTCTGTTGGGTTGAGATTGAGAGTGGGAAACCCTGCATTAAACACTACTATGTCAAGATTATAATTTTGATTATTAATTGTATGATCATGATTGTTAGTTATAACAACATCATAACTCGGTTGGTGTGATAAGAACAAAGTTTGGGAACCAACGTGACCCCTGACAGAATGAAGCGGTTACAGAAAATGAATTAATTAATGGTTAATATACTGTGTCACACAGTAAAGCTGAAGAGTCCCTCCTCTTTTGATCTACTTCTGCATGAGTGCTGTATGTTGTACAACACCTTTGGTTTGTCATAGACTTTAATTACCCATCTGATTTAGGCCCTGCATGAGATTGCTAATTATTGTCATCACCTCCATACCTAAAAAAAAACTCTGTGTAACATATCACAGTACATCTGACAGAATCACAAACTGGCTGTGTGAACCTACAGCAAGGGATAGAGGTGAATTAGCTTAATGTCAGCTCAATTATATTATGTCTTATGACATTTTACTTGCACAATTTTGCTTAAGTGCATAGAAGTCATGATTCAATAATCATCTTCATCTGTTTACAGCCAAACAATGAGGAAGCCAACAATATAATCTATTCTGAAAATACTTATGGAAGTCTTTTACAGCAGTAGTAGTAACAGTAGTAGAATCTTTGCTTCAGTTACTTTTTATTGTGGTTTCGGGCTCTCCCCACCAACACAGTCTCGTTTATTCTCTACTATCAGTTCTTCTGCTTTGACTGTGCAGCATTAGGAAGCTGTTATCAGACGTCCTTATCGCTCTGTTTATCTGCACCCACCACTCAGCTGCTCCTCAGAAACATGGCCCTGCTCGCCATATGTTCTCAACTGACTGAAGTATAAACAGCAGGAGATAAATAACACAAAGATTAAGCTCTGCTTGTGCATCAAAGTAGTGATATCATGCCGTTTTACATGGTCTGGACCTGTATTTTTACATCAAAACCTATCTCAAATAAACCGGCATTTATTAAAGTGCAGAGCAGCAAGATGAAAGAAGTTCTCTAGATATATGACAAAATCAATAGGAAATACATCCAGAAATATGAATCTGGATGGAGCTCAGGTGGCATAAGACATGACTAAAAAGAAAAATCAATACACCAAGCTGAACCCACACACACGTCTCCATGGTTTCAGGGGACATTACACAGACTCCAATTCATACCGTAACCTTACAGATTAAATTTTATTGTCCATTAAATTTACACAAAATGGACATTTGTGTGACACAACAGCAAAAATACATAACATACACATAACAACATTTAGTTCAGATGCTTAGGGTCAGCACACTCATATGCCATACATACTAATATCCTAATACCCTTATTTATACCCTACCCTTAACCTTATCAGGACTTCATCTTAAAATGTAAGAGTTTACATAATGGGGACATAAGGACATATATTTTTCCCATAAGGAAGGAAAGTCCCCACAATGTAATGGTGATTTTGGTCCCTACAATTTATATATATCTGGATAACACACACGTGCACACACGCACACACACACACACATATATACACTTATTACTCATAACTATAACATTTATTTACAGATAGGTCACATATCCTTATAAAAACATGTTCATCGAGCATGTTTTTTTTAAATGAAAGATAAGCAGATGATGTCACTGATGACTTTTAATAAAATAAATGTGCTTTGAGAGTCCCACCACTGATACAAAATCTTAACTAAACTACTATTTGGCTCTTGGGTGGGTCACTGTGAATGCCTTTCACTTTAGCTGTTTCTGTTTGTGTTCAAATAGTTGGCAGTGGTCCAAAGCTTGACCAACTGTAGTAAGTGAAACAAGTTTTTAAAACTTACTGAATTTAAAGTATTTTAAATATTTAACACACTTAAAGCACACCAACAGCCTCAACAACAGAAATTCACACACACACACACACACACACACACACACACACACACACACACGTGAACTCAAATGTTTGCTCATCCAACTGTTCTCACAAAATTACAAGTAATAATAGGAAAAGTGTTCCATGTTTTATGACAAGGCTTTACACTAGAACATTTCTCAGAGGATGTGACTGCACTGAGCCATGAAACTATTTCTAAGATCAAATACAGATGGTGGATGATACGTTTGGAACACAAAAACCATACCAGCTCATACTTAGAGTTCTGGACAGAGCTGTTCCACTGTTCCAAAGCCCTCCTGAGGGGCTATAAATCCCTAGCTGATTCTTTTCACTGGTCACCAGTGACCAGTGAAACATCCATCCATCCATCCATTATCTGTAACCGCTTATCCAATTTAGGGTCGCGGGGGGTCCAGAGCCTACCTGGAATCATCGGGCGCAAGGCGGGAATACACCCTGGAGGGGACGCCAGTCCTTCACAGGGCAACACAGACACACACACATACGGACACTTTCGAGTCGCCAATCCACCTGCAACGTGTGTTTTTGGACTGTGGGAGGAAACCGGAGCACCCGGAGGAAACCCACGCGGACACGGGGAGAACACACCAACTCCTCACAGACAGTCACCCGGAGCGGGAAGCGAACCCACAACCTCCAGGCCCCTGGAGCTGTGTGACTGCGACACTACCTGTTGCGCCACCGTGCCGCCCTCCAGTGAAACATGTAATAAAATATTTAATTTACTATGTATTTTTGCAAACTGAACTGTACAAACCAAGGATGATTGTGCTGATGCTGACATTGCGATTTAGCTTGCTTTTGAATTCTTATTGGATGCAGTTGACAATTCTGTCCAATAGGGGGCGTGAACAGTGGGCTGTCCTTCAATAGAGCACTCCTTTCTTGTCCTACCTTTACTTCAGCAATGAATTCTTTTAGAAAGCAGCAGATTGAGTACAGTGCTGTCTGAAATGGGCTAAAGGCCAAAGAACTGAGCTGCAGCATGAAGAGAATCCAGCTGATGATGCTCTCTGTCAGAACGCCTTACTGATGAACTGAGTTTCATCTGAGTCTCTCTCTCAAACCACTAGGCTGGAAAATCACTGCAAGACCACGTCGTCCAGCTAAAGCCTCTACTCAGTGAAAGCACAACAGTGCTGTGGTCAGAACCACTGTCATACACAGAACAGATGGAGAATTACTTGGGGAAAAATAAAAGAAAGAAGAAATTACAAGGAAGGATGACATGCCTGATGGACTGGCCGAGGAAGAGAAAAATCACAGTTATTTTAATTGTATTTAAATAACATTTCAGTAAAGTTATCTTTCTGTAAGACATTTCAGGACTATTCTTTTAGTGGAGGTAGCGCAGTTACGTAAAGAGTACTGTCACTGTCACACAATGCTAGGGTTCTGGGGTTGTGAGGTTCTAGCCCTGCCTCGGTTAACTGCGTCTCTGAGGGATTGTGCCCAGTGTTTCTGCGTAGGCTGTGAACCCACCGTGACCTTTAATTGGATAAGCTGTTAAAGACAATAAATTAATGACATTTTTCTGGGGACAGAAATGTTTTTTAGATGTGAAAGACCTCATGCACCTGGCTTGTAATTCACTCCTTAACTCACTCACTGCACAAGGGGCGCTGTGGCCCAAACACCCTAAGGCCAGATGGAGGGGGCTTGCTACGGCTGCTTCACTAGTTGGGCCCCATGTCTCTGAGGAGGAAACGAGCCTGGAAAGGGGAGGAAGCATCAACCCAGGAGGTGGAGCGTAGAGCTGAGGCCAGAGCTGCTCTCGGACACAGGAAGGGGGCTGAGGCCACATAACTCCTCTCACTCTATCGGGTTTATTTTTCTGTTGCTTTTGTCCTAATATAAAACACCTGGGAAGGATGTGATGACAGGTATGTTCAGAGAAAAGAGACAACACTCTTTTGTACCTCTCAGTTCAGCTACACCTCTCAGGCATGCTCTTTTTTAATTTGCAAGGAAACAAAACAGTATTTTTAGAGTAGCTTGTTGCAAATGTGTATAGATATAACACATTTTCAATAGGCAAGGTAAAAAAACAAAAAGTTCTATCATCAACAACAAATGAGATAGAAAGCTGTGAACAAGTGGAATACAGACAGTATTTGTTCTGTACATAGTTACTGTACACAATGTGGACTTGCATGGCAGGTGAACCTATTAAAAGTAGGTGTAGCTAATAAACTCACAATGCAGTGGAGTCCTTGAGCTGAATGAATCAAATATGACTACACATGTCTCATAGCCCTACAACCCTCCTGAGTGAATATAATGTCAAACATGCCCCAGCTGGACCCTGCTGACCCATCTCTGACTCTAATATGCCTAAGCACCGTGACCACCTGGAATAATGTATGTACACACGTCACAGGATGTCTCCTATTAAAGCCCCCAGGACTGCTTTCCTCTCCAGATGTTTTCAGTCTGTGAGTCTGTGAGATAAGCATGTCCAGCTGATTTCCACATGGCCTGCAATCCATACTGCCCTGCATTTCCCCAACAAGGAATTAATGAGGTGCATCTTGTATAGAGGAAGGCTCCAAAAGCACCCTCCAATCCAAGCCCAAGAGTTAACAGGTCCAATTTAACAGATGTTGCCCAGGAAGACAAGGACTGCGTGAAAACCCACATACTTTACCAAACAATACATACTCCACAACAAAAAGAGTAACAAATTGTAGCTATTTCAACATAAAACGTAGTATGCTGAAGTTCGTTGTATGTAGGTGTGTCGGTTTGTGACTTTTGTCAAGTATTTCAATTGCAGTTAGTGTCTTCCTCCAAGCGTGTTGAGCTGTCCAGTGATAATTTGTTCACTGTGGCAGGACAGAGTGGTGCTTCATGTGATTCTGCAGAAACATATGCTAGTCACCCCTTTCCAGTTTGGTAACTTCATGTAATAAAAAGTGACCTCGCCATTGGGTGGATAATGGCCACAAATAAATTGGGTTTAAAAAAATGAAGCATAAAAAATCTAATCTAGATTTATGTGTTATGTATTTATTTATGGTATTTTTGCACCAACCATTTTATAAACAGAGATGCTACAGTCACATTACATCAGTGCAATAATTTAATTCCTTAACTCAGACAGAAACAGAGTGTTTAAAATGAACATTTAACAGAAATGAATGGGACGTGTCACATACTGTCACACTAAACAAAGCCTTTTGACCAAACCTCTTATCAGGCCCTTTTATCATACTGTATATTCATAAGCAGTCATTGGGATTCCAGTCACATACACACATTAACACACTGACACTCACACACAGACGCACTGCTTTTCACTGGGTCAGACTGAAGATGGGGGTTACTATGGTTGCTATGGCAACACGTCCCGATCCATGTGCTGCATGTTCTGAAGCATGCTGCTGCAGCAGCAGTGAGAGAGAGAGAAAGAGAGAGAGAGAGAGAGAGAGAGAGAGAGAGAGAGAGAGAGAGAGAGAGAGAGAGAGAGAGAAATATAGACTGGGTGGGATCATTCTGCAAGCCGCCATTACCTCTCCATCAGTGTGTATCCCCTCCCTTTTCTTTCTGCAACTAATTAAGGCTCTTAACATTCAATTATAATCAATGTCTCCCCACCCAGTTACATCTTTACTGACAGACTTCTATCTACAAAATGCCACTATTCATATCATAGTGTGAAAATGTTTGATATCCTGTTTTATCCAAATATGATATACAGTATAATATATAGCATATTGTAGATGTAATCATGTGCTGAATACACATATTTTACATAGTAGTGTAAAAGAGACAATAATATATAATTTTTGACATTTTTCTAGGCATGTACATTCACATGCTGCATAAGAATAAGTATGTTACTGAATATTTAAAGGGTTCAAAGGCTTCATGTTAAATGCATAAGCTGTAAATAACACACCTTTTATAATAGCTTTCGTAAACAGATTGTATATTCACAAATTGTCATCAGATGTTTATGAATTAAATAACACTCAGTGACAAGGGGTTCAGAGCATAATATTTATATACTACCTTTCCACTAATATGTTAACTTTAGCATATTTACAGTCATTCTGTATAATACAAGCATATAAATGTGTTTTCACTGTATAGGTGTAAAACACATTGTGTCTGTTATATTATTTTCACAAATCAACAAAGTAAATTAGACAGTAAAGTATAAACACAAGTATTCCATTTTACATACGTTATTTAATAATTAATTGCTATGAAGCTCCCATATTGGTAAATTTCATTGAAGTGCTATATGGATTTCTGTTCATTAATTACAACAATTAGTTTCATACTTGATGTATGAGTGGATCTCCAGTTCCATATATTATCACACCCTCCTCTTATCCTATGTTGCAAACGTTGGCTTGTTTGTTTTCCCTGTGATGTGTTCCTGCTGGTGACTATGCTAATGACAGTGTGGTGATAAGCAGACACAATTCTGGGTGGGCTGTTATTGTTGCATGCTCTGTGTAAGGCATTACCTCACTCCATCCATCAGACACTACAGAAAAAAAAAACACCAGACAGATCTTCTCCTGGCGTGGACAGACAGGTGGACAGCGGGCACATGTGTACAAGCCAGACCCCAGACCACAGGTCTCTGCTGTCTTTTACTGACCACCGAACTTAACCATAACTGACAGTGTAATTTACAAGTGTGTTTGAATTAGGGCCTTGAATGTGAGCAGTGCCAAAAACGTGCTCGATCATCTTTATAAAGTCTGGGAAAAAATTCACATGTACACATTGCCTCCCTAAATATAAAAGAAAAAAAGCGAGAGCTGAATGTTTCTATCATGAGAAACTTAAGAATTTAAGGCTGACAGGACACAAAACAGACGTTCTGTTCAGGTTGTGTTAAAAACAGAATGCATTAAAGTAATAGGAGTCACTATTAAAGGCCAGAGATTGTTTATAATGCCCTATCACTCAGCTGAGAGTCCCTGTGAAATAAAGCAATACAGTAGGTGTGAAAGAAAAAGCTCAAACCTTTCAACAATTTCCTTCTTAAAAATACTGTTCATTTGTTTATTTTGTGAAATGTCTTCTTAGTGATAGGAACAGGACGCCAAATACATTCAGCCTAAAACCTTTATGTACCTGTTAGCTTGGTGGCTATGTTTTACTTATGTATGTGATGATCTAAGACCAGAAAAACACTATTACCCCAGGTTCACCACTGACAACATATCCAAAATGCGCCCCCTGGTGTTTCAAAAACATGCTTAGCTTAGCTTAGTTATTGAGCTAGCTTCAAATACCTGAAGAAAAGATGCAGAATGGAAATGTATAACTTTCAAAATCCTTATAGTCCAAAGAACATATGACTCCATGTGTTCTGTTCTTTATCAAGGCTTACCACAAAATGGAAATAATAGCACAGCTGCAGGAGAAAACTGTATTGCTTCATTAGCAGCAAATGCACTGTGAATGGGCAGATCTTGGCCTGAATCAAGGCCAGTTGTGCTTATTTAGAGGTAATCTGAATCCGCTCTGTAGAAGTTCATACTAAATTAATGTGTTTTAACTCAGTTTTCTCCACAATGTTGTCATTGCTAATTCCACAGGCTATGTAAACCTAGAGAGTGAAGGCTAGCATGTGCTTTCTTTGAATCATGTGCCACCTCACATATTTAAACTGCCCCAATGCCACGTCTGCACAACTCAGTATATTTGGAGGACAAAACTAACTTCACATTCTGCTACACTGCTACATTATGCTGAATAACAGGCAAAGTTAAACTGTGAGGCAGCATGAGGTCTGAGGACTTATTTTGTATGCATCACAAAAGCTACTCAAGATGGATTTGTGTATGGCATTAAAGCTGATCTACTTGATAGGCAAGTCCTCATAGGTCAACAGATGCCAGAAGATATAATCTAATAGAAGCTAGCACACGTTGTAAATACAGAGCTCTAAATTCCATTGTTTGCTTAGCCAAGCCCACATTCGATGGTCATTATTTATCTGTCAGAGAAGTTCATTTTTCCCCCTGTCCACTTTTTATTAACCCCAATAATCTTACAAGGGATATGCAAACATTAGCGGGCTGCCAAGTACATGACTCACTCCCGCTCTCCATTGGGCCTGAATTGGGCAAGAGTCAGTCAAGTTCCAAACACACAGCTCATCTCAGGCTTCCCAGCCCTGTCCATGTTTACGGCTTGGACATAAAGAATGAAGAAAAAAACAAATCTACAGGCATAACATTTCTATTCGATTCAACCTCTAAAAGAAATTTATTTGCTTCTGTTGGTCATAAACCATTAGCACTGGGGTGCTGCTTTGGAAATATCCTGCGCTGACACACACCACAGAAGAAGCTATTTCCTAACAGCAGAAGAAAATCGATTGTGGGAGGTTGAAGGTGCAGCTGGAAGCAAAAATTCGCCTTTTCTCCTTTAATTTCCTCCAGTCTCATCACCAGGGTTACTAAAGAGAATTCATATCTCCTAGCAGCAGAGGAAGCTAATCACTTTCCTCCTTAGACACACCTACCAAAACATCTGTATGTGACTGAAACAGCCAGCAACGTGGATCAGCTGAAACCACCACACTTTAAACAAATGATTCCTAATGCATACTAATCAAGAAAAGAAAGCAGGCAGGCTAGATGCTAACGTTAATGCTAATGGGAGCACTAATGTGTTGACTGGTGAGCTAATGCATGGACGCAGGTAGGGGGGCTAGATGGGATGGTGATGCTTGATTGACCTGAGAGCAGGTGGTGCACAGCAGGTGGCTGCAAGGGTCTAACAGTCGCTGTGGCAACCGTGCCTGAGGTCCTGCAGGTGGCTACAAGGGACAAGGATATCCACACACACACATGAATATCAACAGGCTAATAAAATATATAAGCTTGGAAAACACATTTTATGAGAATTAACTAAGCCCTGACTGCAGTGTAGCAAAGACATTTAAGCTTAGTGTTCCTTTAACTGCACAAAAAAGAGGTTTACTGATTATAATATAGTAATGAACAAAGAGATCAGCCAAAACATTATAATTACCTCATTATTTCTACACTCATTCTCAATTTTCAATCAGCGATACTCATTTTCAATCAGCTTCACTGACCACACTTGTGTACTTTGTAGTTCTACAAATAGAGTGCAGTCCATCTGTTTCTTCAACTTCTTTTCTTGCCAACTTTCACCCTGTTCTTCAATGTTCACGACCCCCACAGGACCACCGCAGAGCAGGTATTATTTGGGTGGTGGATCAATCTCAAAACTGCAGTGACGCTAATATGGTGGTGATGTGTGTGTTGTGCTGGTACAAGTGGATCAGACACAGCAGTACTACTGGAGTTTTAAACACTGTGTCCACTCACTGACTACTCTGTTAGACACTCCTTCTTCATTGGTTCCCCTTGTTGATGTAAAGTCAGAGACTGTAGCTCATCTGTTGCTGCACAGTATGTGTTGGTCATCCTCTAGTACTTCATTGGTGGATGCAGAATGCTGTCGGCTAGATATTTTTGGTTGCTTGTCCAGCTGTGACACTGAGGGGTTTAGCACTGCTGTATCTGATCCACTTGTATCAGCACAACACACACTAAAACACCATGTCAGAGTCACGGCAGAGCTGAGAATGATACAACAACCAACTAATACCTGCTCTCTGGTGGTCTTGATCATTGAAGAACTGGGAGAAAGTGGGGCTATTATGAACATCTGCATATAATTATTTATCTGCATTGTGGATATGCCTCTAGGACTCTAAAAGGGTCTACCATTTGCCATATTCATGCATCTGGACACATACAACAGTGAACTGGGAGCAAAGTGTGTATCTTTATCCATGTCTTTATGCCAATTCACCCTGCTCTCTCTCTCTCTCTCTTTTCTGAGTGAGTCTGATCCCCCACTGTCATGCAGCACTCTTTAAATCCTACTGCATGAACTCCTCTGATAAAACCCCTTTATTTCTTGCTACACAACTGCCCTGAATTCTCATTTGCTCATTTAAATTTTGTGTGTGTGTGTGTGTGTGACAGTGAGAGAGAGGGAGAGAGAGAGAGAGAGAGAGAGAGAGAGAGAGAGAGGGAGGGAGAGAGAGAGAGAGAGAGAGAGAGAGGGAGGGAGGGAGTGTAAGGGGGTGTTACTGAATATCTGACTTCTTTATGTAAGATAAATCCTGGTTGAAAGGGGGTGACAGTTACATTCTTTCCTGAAGACAGAGATGCAGCCACTGGAGACAGAACAAACAGAGCTGCAGTGACAGCAACAGAAAAGCCACTGATGCTGAAGAGCAGCTCCAGTGTGATAAAGACAAACACACAGAGAGAGAGAGAGAGAGAGAGAGAGAGAGAGAGAGAGAGAGAGAGAGAGAGAGAGAGAGAGCAGTAATGTTTCCTAACTGAGTCCAGCCACCTGGCGGGCTTCCCTCTGCTAATCTGAGCTCCTGCAGCCACACTAAGGAGAGATCAAGGTCATCCTTTCACCTTCCAAAACATGCAGTGATATCATCACCCAGATGGATCTTCAAAGTACAATCCTCCTCAAATTTATTACACATACTGAATCATGATTCCATCTAATACTGAAGTCACAATAAAAAGGGGAGAAATGTAACCTCTTAGACCACCTATAGTAGATGAGCTGGACCAATCAGAAACTCCCAGACACTCTGACACTACAGTGACATCAAAACCCTGGAGAAATGACAGTCAGTTACAATACACTCAGCCTCAAGCCACAAATGGTGGACGTGGTTCTTTTCTTGGGGTGGACTGAAGAGAAGTGTAGGCACATCATGCTGTAGCCTGCATCCATTTCACACATCCTCAGTCTCTCTCCTGCACTTGTTGTTTCCATATTGTTTACGTCCTTCTTCACTTGCTCATTTGTTCTCTGTGTACAATTTCGATATTCCTACAATGGCTGGGTCTGTACTCAAACTATACAGATCATTTTCTTGTCATTATTCCACAAACAAAGTGTTATTGCTGCTATCTACTTTGGTGCACTTTAATCTGATTCCAGGGGTCGTTCCTGCACTAGTCACCATCATCTCTGCAGGGCTCTGTGTTAATGAAGCTGATTAACATGTTCCCTCTGATACACAGCACTTTGAAGCCTGTTATTCTGGTGTTTTCACTCTCAGCTTATTCCCTCTCATTGGACAGCTGCTCTCTCACTCTCAGCCCGGGCTGTTGCATCCAACACTGTTCAACATTTAATAGCAAATAAACGACATTTTCCAGTTCAGATTTTCCCATGAAGGTGTCATATTCATGACACTGAATTATTTCCCTTCCCTCGTTCCAGTTCTGACAGGTGCTCTGATTCTGAGCCTGGAAACAGTTCTCATATATACACTACTGCTCAAAAACTGGAGTGGTGCTAGTTTTTTTTTTAGCACAAACAATTGCAGTTACATAAATAAAGAAATTCTAATATGCTGCTACTATTACACAAGTGCATGTGTCTCACACATTTAAGAAGAAGCTAAAAGATTACGTCTTACATGTGCACAGAGAAATTAATGTAGTAGAAATCATAGGTATTGGGGAAGCAAAACTGTAATGTAATCATTTTGGTGTCGGCCGATGACAGATATTTTAAAACAGTAGTTACGGTGATGTACGGATCTAACACTAAAATATCGACATTTGTTCATTTTACTGCATTAATAACAATATAGATATAAATATTTTGTATATTTCTCCCTAATGCTAATGTATTCACACCTATACTATGGCTGTACAATGGCCGAGCACGACTGACCCTGGGTCCATTTGGAAACATAGACTCAGGCACAGTTCAGCTGGACTAAGCTGGACTTCAGCTAAACGTGCTAAAAGGTGAACACACATGGCCGCAAAGGGATCACTGTGGTCTACAGCTGAGGTGCAGAATTTGTGCACAACACAGTAAAAAAATAAATAAAAAACACTGAACAACACAGATTTGTATCTAAAGCTAAGAGATGCATGGCATGAATTTGGCTGCTCACTGAACCAAAAGGACATTGTGCTGTGCAAGAGCACCTTTATTCAAAACAGAAACTTAGAGCCTGATAACGTAAGTGTGTTCTGGCCTTGTCTAAGCACAATCTGAGCTAGGCGAATGGGTTGGTGAGGACTGGAGGCAATCATGCTCAGGCATGGTACAAAGCAACAAGGTCAATTTATGTGCACCATGGGACCCTATTTCTTCATTTGTTAAACATGAATGAGTGAGTGAGCGAGTGAGTGCATGATTTATTGAGAAGCCAATTCCATGAAGTGCATGGCATCTAAAAATTATTTAAGTGTGTAGCTTTTCAAAAGAATATATATGTACTGATCTTACCCATTGGCCAGATTATCATCATCATCATCCTCGTCGTTCAGGCTCTTGCTAAGCAGATCAGAGTCACTGAGGTATCCGGACTTGAGGTCAGAGTCTGCAGTAAGCTCGGTGCGGGCAGTGTTGCTACTGAGGCGTCCGGAGCAGCGGGCAGGCATGGTGTGAGAGGTGAACTGGGATGAGGTCTTACTGCTGAGTGAGTAGCTGGCACCAGTGGAAGAGGGGGCGTCTCCGGCCTGTAGACGAGGACTGGACTGACCTTGATGCCAGGAGAGTGGAGATGAGCGGTTTGACAGACTTGAGATACTGCGGGCGTTAGTGTCATCACTGTCGTAACATACACTGCTGTCCAGACAACTGAGGAAGAGAGGGGACAAGAGAAAGAAATTAACTTGGATAAATACACAACAAGACCATTACGATATTCTCCACACATGTAAGCAGAGTTTCCAATACATGGGTACAAAACTCCTGGTCCTGGAGGGCCAGGGAACAGCTGGGTGGGGGGGTTTCTACTCAAACTAGTCCTAAAATAGTTTTCCCATTGGTAGATGATCAAAGACTTAAATGTACTATAAACCACCAACATAAATAGGATGTTTTCATTTTAAACGGATGAGACCATTCAAGGTCTTCTGAAAGGCAATGCATGATATGCACTGATATTTATCTGGCAATGTTTGTGGGCAGAAGTGTTGGCTCATCAGTTATATTCATATTCTGAAACGGCTTATCCAGTTCAGGGTCGCGAACACACCCAGGTGGGGGCGCCAGTTCTTCGCAGGGTGACACACACTCACACACCTCTGAGTCGTCAATCCAGCTTTCAACATGTGTTTTTGGACCGTGGAAGGAAACCCCCCACAGTCACGGTGAGAACACACCAAACTCCTCACAGACAGTCACCCCGACCGGGACTTGAACCCACAACCTCCAAGCCCCTGGAGCTGTGTGACTGTGACACTACATGCTGCGCCACCGTGCCGCCCGCAAAACATATTATGTTTATATATTTTGTATATTATTAAATAATTTATAGCAGTACTATGTGATCTGCTCTATCTCTAAAACAAATAAAATGGAAGCAGCAGCACAACTGTGACCCAACACTCACAGAGTATATGTGTGTGTGTGTGTGTGTGTGTGTGTGTGTGTGTGTACTACTGTAGAACTAGGCCAGTCTTTGGTGGAACATTTCTATGGAGGGTGGAGATTACATAACCAGATGTGCCGGTCAAACTAAATAATAAAACAGCTTCCAGCACCACCTGGGCATCAGGCGCAGCTATTTTTACTCAGGTTCTAGATAATTCATCAATCAGGAATAAGAAAAGAAAAACAAAACAACCTGCAGCCACCTCATAAAATATGATACTGAGCTCATGTGTTCCTAAAGCATACTTTGGTGTGGTTGATTTGACTTACAATGCTGCTCATAAAGAAACTGCTACTGTTGTCCATATTAGAGTTCTGTCATTCAGCATTCAGATTCAGAGAGGCAGGGATTCACACCAGGGATTCACACTAGTAAATTTAGAAAATTACCTAAAGTATAGATTGAGATGTCAGGGCTAAATGCAGGGATGAGAATGATGGAGTTCAAAGAAGGGAGTGATGATAGCTTGTCAATATCACCCAGTAAGATTAACAACATACTGCTAACCCACAGATATAACAAAATGTAGCTTTAAAAAACAAACAAAATTGCTCATGTTGGAGAACACACAGAAATAATGAACAATTCCATTAGCCAGTGCTAGCTGCTAGCTAGCTAGTTTTCCGAATTTGGCCGGTACTTTTGTTAGCAATACCTTTTGCCACAAACCTTTAACAAAAATATCACCAAACGTATTCAAAGTACAAGTTTTGTCAGCACCATGGAATCCTTAAATTCACTTTATAAGTACATTTGTTAATTAAGCACAATATTTCTAAGATTATGCTAAGCGCTATAAACATGCATATAAGATTTGTAATGTCATGTTAGCACACTGGCTAGCAGTAATGAGGTATACCAACATTCTGTGGCTTTCTATGTCCTAGCACAAAATAAGCATACAAAAAACGGCACACCAAAACAGCATACAAATTTTGCCTTTTCCATCGTAAACAGCAGGAAACAAATGTCTATTGTGAACCCCCAATTATGCTGGTGGTGTATCGGATGCATAAGAATTTTTGTCTGTCTCCTAAGGCCAAACCACTGTATGATCTGGATATATCCATCTAGATACCACAGAGAAAAAATATTCTGACTACAAAATTAGCTTTTTGGTGTTTCAAGATTTTAACACTTTCCCTTCAAAACAAACTTAAAGCTGAAGGCCAAGCAGCCCCAAGTCTTCCCCTCTGAGTCACTCCTATCTGTTTTCTTATTATGGGTTTCAGTAATTTTCTTATTATGGGTTTACATTGCCATCTAAATCCCTTATCATCTCTCATTTAATTGATCTACTTTAGATAAAGGATGAGTGTAAGGAAGAAAAATGAGGAATGAGCTCAGGCATTACACTATAATTCCAACACTATGAATAATATATTTATATATATATATTTTTTTTCTTTTTTTCTTTTTTCGCCGGGCTGTTATGTCTTCTTAATTCACTGTTTAAAACTTTAAGACCAATGAAATGTATAAGGTAAGTTGTCATTTATGATATAATGTGAAGAAATAACAAGCAAATACAAAAAGACGAATATAAGTTACAAATCAGTCATATGCTTATTCATTTATCCAGTTCAGGGTTGCAGTGGGTCCGGAGCCTACACAGAATCACTGGGTGCAAGGCAGGAACACACCCTGGAGGGGGCACCAGTCCTTCACAGGGCGATACACACTCGAACATTCACACCTACACAGACACTTTTGAGTCGCCAGTCCACCTACTAACGTGTGTTTGTGGACCGTAAGAGGAAACTGGACATGGTGAGAACACACCAAACTCCTCACAGAGAGTCACCTGGAGCAAGACTTGAACCCACAACCTCCAGGTCCCTGGAGTTGTGTGATTGCGACACTACCTGCTGCCATATGTTATGCTTAATACAAGAGGACTCATGAATATTTTACAGTGATAGACACAGGGAAGCTAATAGTAAGCTCCAATTCTACTGGATCATTTATCTCTGTGACAGATTTAAATTAGTTTAAGGGGACATCACCCAATTATCAGAATGGATCACCAGCAAGATGCTCAGTTCAGCAGAGTCACTGAAAGTAAATAAAGTAATGTATTTACAGCAGTTAGGGTTTTTGACTGCTACTTTACTAAACTCTACTGACCTCAGCCATTATTTAGTTGATATACTTTGTCTTTGTCACTGCACATATATGATATTTCTCAACCTTTTATTGTAAAACGGTGGGTACAGTTTTGGCGCGTCTGATGATTATGTGCTTTACTCACTGCCTTGTATTTTTGCAGTCATGCAGACAGATGGGACTGTTAAGTGGGACTTACTGGCAACTGATAGACAAACTTGTGCAACGTTCTCTCTCTCTCTCTCATTCCTAATGGACAGGAAATGCAACATTCATGCTTCCTGCAGGCGGTCATCATCCCAACAGAGCCTGCAGTATGGCATTAATACTGACAGACAGCAGCATTCACTCTGGCTCTGTCTCTTTTCTATCTCTCTGCTTTTTTTTTTTGTTGAAACCTAAATGTGCCCTCCCTCCAAAAATACTGCCACCCTTGGTAAACATGTGCAAAACACTCTGTAAAAACATTATTTATTGCTTATTATTATCTTGACATTTCATTCAAAATATGAAGCAATATTGACCAAAATCTAATATGGCAAATTAGTAAAATGAGGGGTTTGGAGGAGGATAAAACTAGAACTGTAGGTTTCTAGGAAAGCACATTAATATAATTCATATTAAGACTGTTTTCATAGTGCGAGCAATTATTTTTGTGTGCTTTGACTGACACACTGCCAGGAACACAAACAATCCAAGAACAATCACTATTTCTCAAAGTCAAGGCATTATGACAGTGAGAATGTGCAGAAACAGACTCTATATTTCATCATATTTCCATGTAGGTTAGACAGAATTGCTTGACAACAGTTAAGCAGGGTTTAGGTTTGGGACAGTGGTGTTTTTCAGAACTGGAGAAGCCTATTGTATTTAAAAACTTTGTGATTGGAAAATTTGTCTCATAAAGCTAACAGGAAAAGATTGTTAAAGATTATTAAAACTAACTTATGGATAGATTTTACTGTTGTTTTGGCCATAAATTCTATGTACAGATTTTAGTTAATAACCAACTGCAAATTTTGTGTCTGAAGTTTCTTCTTTAATTGTGTACTGGATCTACAGGACTAGTGAACATTTACATTTTTTATCATTTTCCAGGGACTCAAACACTCAAATTCTGCAGCTTAATGTTGCCAGTTTCACATCAGTTTTAGCAAAATGTATCAATTTTAGAGATAAAAGTAGGTCCAAAAATAATAAAAGAAGTAATTATCTGAACCTGGCTTGACGAGTGTGTGAAAATATATGCATGGTGTTTGAACAATGGTAATAGTCACATTGTATACAGAAGCAAATATTGGACAAAGAAACAACTAGGGAATAAAATGTTTGACTACATTCACAAAAAAAACCTGGACTTTTAAATGGACAGCTGAGTGTCAAAAGGAAAGAAAAATACAGTGTGGAGCTAAAGGCCTCAGAAGCTTTGACAGTTCTCTGAGGACTAACTCTGCTGTACAGATTGAAATCCTAAAGACAGAGATATTGCTAAACTAAGCACATCCAGCAGAGCTCTGGGAGCCCAGGAAGATGTAGGAGACCATCACTCTATGACAGAGATTCACAAAATGGATCGGTCCCCCTCTCTCTCCCCCTCTCTCCCGAACAAATTCTTACAACAGCATTTTAGTGGACTCCATCTTGTCTCCCAGGCCATATCTGTAGTTCTCAGGGAAAAGACACTACATCATTGCTGTTGAAAAAAAACCCTCATATTGTGTTTTGGGACACCAGGTGCAACCCTTGTGGACATAGCTTGTATAAAATCTATTAAAAGGCCTGAAATGGCATAGGACTTTCAGCTCCATAAAGTCACCATGCTCAATGCCAAGTGCAGACAGGTATAAAGAGAACTGCATTATCTGCCATGTAATGTAGTTGGAGTCGAAGTTTGTGATACAGAGCTAATCATCCAACATCAGTATATGACCATAAAACTGTTTGTGTGGCAGTGGAATGTCTCATCAAATCCTCACAGAAAAGTTCCAAAACAGTTTGAAGATTTCCCAGAAGAGTGGAGGCTTTTACTACAACAAAAGCAGGACAAATTCTATAATGAACAGCTGCTATACTTTCAGTTAGGTGAGGATTTTTAGATAAAGTGAGGCAAAGTTCTTGGAAAAATACCTTTTCAAATGACCTTCTTTAATAAGTTAGGAATGTTTTTTTCCTTCTACTAGAAACGTATTTTGGAGAGATGTCCTGAACTTGAGTCCTGAGATCAGTAGTGTGCTCATACAGAATGTGTGTGTTTAAAAGGAGAGCCTGAGAATCTTTGACGATGAACGCTGTAGAACATAAACGTAGCGTTTGTGTTTGTGAAGGACTGAAGCCAGGTGTTTGCACAGCTGAAGTGGCAACTTTCCCAAAAGACATAGCAGGGGAATTGGGTATTAAAGCAGCTTGTTTGTGTATATATATATATATATATATATATATATATGTGTGTGTGTGTGTGTGAGTGTTTCTGGATATGCATGTGTATGGACAGTAAATTTAGGAGAAGCTTTCCAAACACTTTTGGCCTCTGATTTATGATACATTTACAATGAATCGTTTACACTACAAACTCCATAAGCTGATCTCATTCACACATGGGCAGATGTAAGCATGTGTGTTTGTGTGTGTGTCCTACCCGTGGCTAAGTTGTGTTCCCCGCAAGCTGGACATGGTGTCCTCCAGGTTCTGCCGGAGATCCAGAACATTCTGAACGGTTCTCTTCCTCTGAGACTCGCGATCTGCAAATAAAACCAACAAAATAAGATCAGATAAAAGATAACGCATGAATTGAACGTAGTCAAAAGATCAAACAATTTAAGTATGCGGGGCCCCTAACAACCACGTTAGACCTGGTAAACCACCAACACTGTTAACATCAGATAAAAACACCTCTCAAACTCTGAGACAGGAGAAAGTCAAGCTCTGTTCTTGCTCCAGATCTGAAGCATTCACAGATGTTTGTAACAACACTTCTGCTGTGTGACGAAAGCTTGACACTGTGGGTCTGGAAGCAAGTATAAAGATCAAGACTCTGTTACTGACGAAAGGATAAATACTTGTTGCAAATCAAATAAAAACTGATTTGATTGTGGTCTTAGAAAAATCTGCGGTCCAACCCAGATCTCAGATCTCAACAGCACTGGGATGTGTTTGAGATTACTTGTACGGTAGTAGCACCTAACTTGTAAAACTGAACATTGTGGGCTTGTAAAATTATCCCTGCATATTTTTTAGAACACCAGGCGTTGGCTGGTGACGCATATCTCAGAGGAAGCAGATGCTTTCCTTCATCCACCTTCATGCTGGTATCACTGTGGGACGTAGCTATCACAGTGGAACTGGTGATGAAGCTATGGCCTAATGGTTAGAGAAGTGGGCTAGGGATTGACAAGGCACTGGTTCGATTCCCACGACCGGCAGGAAATTGGGGGCAGTGGGAGTGAAGGAACAGTGCTGTCCACCTCCCTCTATTCATGGCTGAGGTGGCCTTGGGCAAGGTACCTAACCACCAACTGCTCCCTGGGCACCAGGGACGTGGTGTGTTCTCACTGCCTCTAGTGCACTAGTGAGTGTGTGTGTATTCACAGCCACTTTCTCTTTTCATTTATATATATATATATATTTTATATATATAGGGCCTCTGTCTATGAAGAGTTTGGTGTGTTCTCCCTGTGTCTGCGTGGGTTTCCTTCAGGTGCACTGGCTTCTGGTGAAATGATTATGTGAAAATTTCCACAAGTGCTAGTGACTGGGTGAGTGTGTGAAATGTCTACAGGTGTTAGTGTGTGAGTGGGTGATTGTGTGATGCCCTGCAGTAGACTTGTACTTAAAGGAACTATTTTTACCTTACAATTAAAGCTTCAAAATCACTGTAATGCTTCACTAAAATGTAATTGGGAGAATGTAGCCACCTGGCTCAGAAACTGCACTATGTAACCTCTGGAGGAGGGTACGAACACTCTCCCCCCACCTTCCTTCCCCATTGATTTCAATACAGTGCTGTAAAAATTGATTACATATTGGGAGCTCCAGAGCAAAAATAAAATCCTATGTAATGTTCCTTTAATGACCATAAATTAGTTTTAGATTTTGCCTAGCAGTGCAAATTGCATTCTGAGTTTGTTGCAGTCAGATTTGGGAATAGTTCATATTTTGAACAGATTGAGAGCCCTTTAAGAGATTTAAGAGTTACATTAACTACGTGCTGTCAATGCCAGCAAAAGAAGAAACTTCGGATGGTCTCTGCCAGAGTGTTGCAGGAAATGTGCTTTCTTAAAAATCCAATCACATTAATCAGAAGGGATGAAGTTCATCTGACTACAGAAATTCTGTCCTGTTCCTCAATATCCCACAAAACACTGTTTGAAATGTTACCAGGGCTTTCTCTAAATGTCATGTTGTGTATGCAGTATGATTAGAAAGCTGAAAGTCAGAGCTGTGTAGCTGATGGTGTTTTCTGATGGACGACTTGCGGGTGGAGCATTCACATGTAATGAGGCAGAAGGGGCCAGTTAATTAGGCCTTCACCTTCCCAGAATCATACTGCTCTCAAATGAGAACGAGGGAAAGTAAGAGAGAGAGAGAGAGAGAGAGAGAGAGAGAGAGAGAGAGAGAGAGAGAGAGAGAGAGAGAGAGAGACAGAAACAGAAAGAGAGAGACAGACAAAGGGAGAATCTGGTTGAATAATCCATAAAAACAGGGACAAAAAAAGAAGCTAAATACTTCACCAGTGGAATGAATTGAAATGTTATAAATCCATCAGTCACTTAGCCTCTCTCAAAGCTAACAGTCTCTTCAGAGCAAGAACAACAAGAGGGTGAGGACAGTGAACTGCAGTGAAATTAGCATCGGCAGCAGCGTCTAAATCATCCTATCAACTCCATTTAGAAACCGACACCAGAATCAGCCGTAAAAACACCTGCGACAAGACATCCAAACCCTTTTAGGTCCAGGTTGTAAATTCTTCCTCTGTTAGAGAGAGAGAGAGAGAGAGAGAGAGAGAGAGAGAGAGAGAGAGAGAATTCGCCTGGCTCACACGGACGGTCAGCATGTCATCAGCATGGCCAATCAATCCCATGGTGCAGTTAGGCACGATGCCTGCTCTGACATTATTAACGACTGGACAGAGCTAGGGAGAGAGCAAGGGAGACAGAGGATAGAGGGGGAAAGAGGGATAGAGGGATAGAGAGAGAGAGAGAGAGAGAGAGAGAGAGAGAGAGAGAGAGAGAGAGAGAGAGAGAGAGATTCCAAGAGACTATGAAGGTTATTGCAAGAGCTGATATCCCTTGTCTATCAAAATCCATTCCCACTGGAGCAGAGGAATTAGCATGTGTCCTAATTAGAGACATCCACAAGAGGGACCACGGTGATATAAATGCTAAATTATGTACAAGAAGACTCTGGCTTATCAATTAAACAGCCATCAGTGGAAAAACGATAGACATGAAATTAATATTCCACATTAGTGTACATTTAAATCAATGAGTGCGTATTCATACACACTAATAGTATAATTTCTATCTGATTTACTGTAGTTATCACCTGTGCAGATGTGAATGGTGTAGTTCTCTTTACAGCCGACAAGGGTTTGATTCCTTGCTTGATTCCATACAATAATAATAACACAACAATTAGACTCCAAAAATTCCATTAAACTCCACTAAACTCCATAAATGTACACACAGATGACTTAAGTGCTAAAGTAACAGCGTGATAACTTTGTCCAACAATTTGGTGCAGCATATTCAGGTTTGCATCTCTGGTCAAGCGGTTGATTTTAACAGATTAAAAATTATTGTAACAACTTAAATTAAAACATGAAAGTGATTCAGCATATTCTTTACAGAGAACACACTAAACATGGCAATTCTCTGTCCATTTAGATGCACAAATTCTGTTAATTTGCTGAATGTGACGTTATGGTCAAATAGTAAAATAAAATGTACCAAATATTTATCACCAAATGTTTTCCTCCCAAATATATTAAACACTTGAAGTAAATAATAATTGTGCACATATTGTTACATTACTTATTTGCACTTAGAATATGAACAAATAATTGATATATAAATATAATATATTATATAAATGTAATATATACATTTATATATAAATATAATATATAATTTGACTAGAGTCACAACAGCAGTATCCCTGATATTTACAGAACTCATGTAAAACTGGATTTTGACTTGATGTAAGAAAGTGGGTATACCATTGATCTGATTACTTTTTTTCTACATCTCTGTGAACATGAAGGGAGAGAAAGATGCAGCCTAGATTTAGAAAGCCTAGAAATCCAGTATTCTGAATTATTCATATAGACCTAGAGTACTCCCATTGTCAGATGTCTCGCTGCTTGTAAATGTTTTGATTGAATTATTGCCAAAACCTGATTTTCTGCAGTGATCAGACTATTGTGCATGTGTAGCAAGAGCAGGGCTTGCTGGCATAGTTCTCTCTCTTTTATACATCTCAGGATACCGCACCCAGCAGCATGCTCTAGCAGTCAGACAGCATCAATGTGGGCCTGGTACAGTGTGAAAAAAAAGGATTTCAACACATGAGGCAACAAAAAACAATAGAGAGTTCTTCACAAAATGGATGAATGTTGGTCAGCAGGGCTGTGAATTTCATGGTCATGTTTTGAGGGCTCTCCAAACAGATCCCGACACTATCCTGCCATCCTTTAAAAATACATATTGAACACTATAGAGCCAAAGATTTGAAGGGAAAACACTTCTAAAGCTCCACCGCTTTAGATTTGTCAACTGTTGTTGCTCCAGAGCATCCTTCATCATTTAATAATAGTCTGTGAAGAGTATAAGTGTTGAATACCTGTGTCTATAGTTATATTTTTTTGTAGCAGAAACAAGATAGACACTGTATATCATTCATTTGGTCATTCATTTTCTGCAAGCACTTCGTCCTGTTGGGATTCAGTGGGACGTCAAGGGCCTACCTGGCATCACTGGACAAAACAGGAACACACTTTGGACAGGGCACCTGTCTGTCACAGGGCATCACACACACACACACACCCCCACACACACACACCCCCCCACACACACACACACACAACAGTGGTCAATTTCACACTGCCAATCCACTGCAGGAGGTAACGCGAGCACCCGGAGGGAACATGAGGAGAACATACCAAACTCCCCACAGACAGTGATCCAAGGCAGGGACTGAACCACGACTCTGAGACCCTGGAGCTGTGAGCCTGCAACACCATGTGGTCCACACTATATAGTAAATATGTATAAAGACAAAACAGAAAACAAAGTAGAGGCACGTGGAAGAGTACGCTATTACATCGATATAAATATGCTTTCCAATTTAAAAAATTCATTCATTCATTATCTGTAACCACTTATCCAGTTCAGGGTTGCGGGTGGGTCCAGAGCCCACCTGGAATCATTGGGCGCAAGGCGGAAATACAACATGCAATTAAAAACATGTATCTCCCAAAATAGTAACATTACAGGAAATTTGGAGCATTTCTATTGGTTCATTCACCATGAAATTTTCACACAGTGGGAAGGACAGATGTTCAACCGACGTAGTAAACTGAAAATCGGCAAAAATGGAGATACATGTATTTAATTGGACAGCAATGATATGATGCTCTCCAAACTTTTCTTAACTGAGTGGAGGTGAAGCCCCTCTCTGTAGTGGGTTTTTCTTCAACGATAAGAAAGTCTATAGTTCTGGGATCTATTTAATCAAGGAGCCACTCTCCATCTATCTTCCTTTTCATCGTCAAGGTCACCCGGTCTGGAGTGACACATTTACATCCTGGGTGCTGAAGTAGGTCAGTCACAGTGACAGGCTGAAGTAAAGTGCATTCGGGCTTACTGTAGCTTTATTCTGCTCTTCGCTGGGTCACTCCATCACAAAGGTTTAGCCTGGGAGCTCCTGTTTAATCACCCTTCTCTAATAGTTACTCCATATCTCCTCCTCCAGCTGGGGTCATACCACAGAAGCACTGTGAGGCTCACGTTGACAGTGGAAGATCTGAAGACATAGCATATAAAAATTCCACAGCACAAATGAACTACTCCGAAGACCCAAGGTCAAGATGTGCTACTTTTACAAAAACAATTTTGTAAAATTGTTTAATTTAAAACAATTTCAAAATGTGAAACATGCTTTTGTCCTCACTGCTCCCAGAACAGACATTGCTGGGGGTGAACAGGGACTAAGGTGCCTTGAGGGAGGAAAAAGCACTGTCCTTTCACTAACCCCTAATGCAGGGGTTCAAAGCAGCAACCATCCGGTCCCAAGCACACTTCAAGGCCACAGCCCCTTATGGCTTAGAAAATTGGATCTTGACCAGAACAGATGTCTGTTTATAACGAGCCATATTATTAATTAGGCAATGAACATTCATTATCTGTAACCGCTTATCCAGTTCAGGGTTGCCCCAGGGCAACACAGACACATTCACTCACACCTATGGACACTTTTGAGTCACCAATCCACCTACCAACGTGTGTTTTTGGACTGTGGGAGGAAACAGGAGCACCGGGAGGAAACCCACGCAGACACGGGGAGAACACACCAACTCCTCACAGACAGTCACCCGGAGCGGGACTCGAATCCGCAAACTCCAGGTCCCTGGAGCTGTGTGACTGCGACACTACCTGCTGCGCCACTGTGCCGCCGAAGCAATGAACAGGTTCTAAAAATGTTTTATATTACATTTTATTTCATCTATATTTCAAAACATTTCAGGGTCAGATGAACATTAGCTGGTTTAGATTATAAACATTCTGCCATCCCTGGTTATGTCAATAACATCAAGAGGCCACTGCAATCAATCAAAAGGTATTGTTGGATATAATAAAAAAAAGACAAATAATTTCCATCTGATGTGGTTAAATAGGTGTAAAAATGTCTTGCTGACCACTTATCTAAAGTTTGTGCAAATGTAATTCATTTAAAGCTTTCATTTAAAGTCTATTTTGCTTTTAATTCCTTAAAATCTGTGTCTTATTTCTGTTTGGTTGACCATCATAGGCCATCATAGGCCTGTTTTTGACTCCTTTTGTGACAGAAACTTGGCTAAAAAGACCACCCCTGGTCAACAAAAAACACGAGCAAATGTCTGGTGAATTAGACAGGGTGACATTCAGGCATTAGGAGCCAAACACAGCCACTGGCTCTTATTAAGTTTCTGTCTTATGGCTCCTTCTCAATTCAGCCCATTGTCCTCCAGCAGATATTTCAGACAGGGTTTCCCCATAGGCCCTGATCCCGGTCTAGCTGCATTATGCTGTAAAATAGCAGCTGTATTCAAGAGGAAAACTAATGTTTCATTCTCTATCCCATGGAGGAAGTACGCTGTTTCTGCTGGCACAGTGGGCAACATCACACAAGGTCAGCTGGACAAGTCCATAACGAAGTCCATTATGCTGCAGAGTGTGGTTTAGAGCCATGAAATTCATATAAGCTGTTAAGAGTGCCATACATTAGGAAAACGAAAGATGTTTTCCATGTCTAATATCAATGGACTACTTTCACAGACCTACTGAAATTATTTCCTGAATTGCAAAGTAGTCCTTTGGATTAATTCTGCATGTCCTATATTTAGGGAAAACCGGATAAAGAGAACAGCTCAAATATTAACATACTCTACTGTATAAAGCTCATTATCTAACTTCTGCCAGGCTCAGGCTAAGTTATTGAAAGTCATAATAGATGCCCTATAGACCGTATATGCAGAATTTCTCTTGACTGAATCAATGCATTGAACCATGGTCAGAGTTACCGACATTCGCCAGATATTCCATGGGTTTAAAGCTTGAACTAATTTAAATAAAACTGCTCTCTGGTCCTTAGTAGTGAGTCTGGGTCTCATTTGTCTGTTTTTCCAAATGTTTCCCAGAACAACTGGCTTTTAAGAATAGATGGAGTGTGCTTTGAGATTAGCTTCGCTGGAAACAATTACAAAGATTCAAGACAGGGATTTGGCAATTTACATTACTAGTTGAATTCAATGGTAGAAAAAAAAGTCACTCACTGAAAAGCCCATGCACAAATACAAAGAATATTGTACATATTTGAATATTTGCCTCAGGTAGTGATAGCAATATGCAGTGTCTCTGAAAAATGCCAGCCTCCGTGTGTCTTATTCATCACGTGAATAATAATAATAATATACAGAATATAATTCAATTTTTTAAACAAAATTTAATAAGACAACATTCTGGTCAGTGTCAGACTGATCATGAATATTACAGGCTGTCATTTTTGACTTGAGATGCTCCAGGTAAACCATATTACTATGTTTCACACAATGCCTGGATGGCTCCTTAATGTAAGTAAGCAGATCTCAGTGAGAATAGACAGACATGGCTATCTACCTCTCCCATGCTCAATAACACAGGCAAGGGTGCACAATCCGTCAATAACCGCGGATGAACGGGAGGCTAAAAGAGGCCAAGTACGAGCTGTGGTGTGAGCTGAAAAAAAAATTCAATATGGCCTGGTTTATTTCACCCTATTCCCACCAGTCGTTCTCTGATAGCAGCCATTACCTTGTTACAGCGTACAGTGGAGCAACACCAGCTCCGAAAACCAGCACACATACACACACCCACACATGCACTGCAGTAGGCAGGCAACAGAAAGCACAGAAAGCAGATCAGTGTGCCAAACACTGCCTACAAGCGAGTTCCAGTGACCACTGAACAACACACAATATAATCCAACAGGAATCATTTATAGTACCGAATATTCCCATGAGAGAGAAAGAGAGAGAGAGAGATTTGCCAGAGTGGAATATGATGACAATGGAGTGCACCAAGAACAATGCCCTATAATGCAGATAATTGCCCATGCATCTCTGTCATAACAGCCACATGATTTATGGCATACCATGACAACCACAAGAGCAAGAGCTTTCCAAGGGCAAATTCTGTAAACAGTGTGGTCCATACACAAATAGGATTGTGTAGATACCTTTCTTTCTGATACCTCTGCAGATATTGGCAGCCAGGTTTGCCCACTGAAGTGAGCATCAAATCTTCCAATCTAGGTTAGGAGTTGAAAGAATCTGGCAGAACCTATGCCTTCCGCAAAACCTAAGCAGGTATTGACACAAACTGACTACAGGTGTACTCACCAAGCATCTGACTGAAGAGTAACTGCTCCAGGTCCCCAAGAACGGTGACCACCAGCTCTGGATCCACCTTCAAGAAGGGCTTATCACCACCTTCTTCACCCTGGCCTTTGGCCTCAGAATCACCTTGATTCCCAGATGCCATCTTCTTCCCAGCAGCCTTGGCCTTGCTTGAAAGGATGTCGTCGTCTGATTTGCCATCATCTGAAGCTTTGCTAAGCGGCTTCACTTCTGCAAAAGGACCTCTTGGGATGCGACTTTGGGTCTTTCCAAGGGATCCCGGAGCTGCAAGTGGAGTGAAAGGTTTGGGTTTGGCCTGAAATAGAGAGTGTTCCGACTTGGACAGGTTTCTCGAAAGCTGAGAACCTCCAGCACCTACTCCTCCTGCAGGTTTGGGTTTGCCCGTCTTCAGTTGGCCTGCACTGGCCTTGCTCATGTCATCGCACCACTTGGGCTCATAAAGCTGCATCTTCTTCTCAGCATCTGTGAGCACAGCCAGGTTGGTCAGGGACCTCTGTTTGCGCAAGTTGGTGGGCACCGGGATACGTCCTTCCGTGCTACCTGTACGGTACACCTTGAGTTCATTCCGTGCCACACTCTGTGGCACCCCGGACTTTCCTCTCTTGGCAGCCATGCCTGTGCCTTTCCCCTCCGTTTTGGCTGTACGCTTGAGTGCCGTCCACTTGGTCTGATGATCCGCCCCCCCCACCCCCTTTTCTGCCTCTTACACTGCCCCCAAGACTCTCCCTCTACGGGGGAGCATTTAGAGCAGCTTCAGCAAGCAGGAGAGGACGAGAAAGGAGAGGGAGAATGCAGAGGCTCAGCTCTTTCTTTCCTCCTCCCTCGCTCGATCTCTCTCACACAGAAGGAGGGAAGAAAATGCTATTCCCGTCCTCTGGCTTTATCCTCCCTACTCCTTCCTGTCAGTCCGCCACTGCTTCACTGCTGCCCTGGCTATCCCTTTCTTTTCCTCTCTCTCATTTCTCTCCTCCCTTCACCCGACCCTCCTGCTGCTGAAGCGCGCAGCAGCCGAGTGACAGCAGCGGCAGACGCAACAACAATCCCTCCCCCTTTTTTTCCGCCTTTCTCTCCCTCCCTTTCACCCTCACTCCCTTCCCTTAGTCTCCCTCTGTAGCATTTACAAGAGCTTCTACCGGCTGCAGAGTGAGAGAGAAACAAGGGAGCGATGACAAAGTGCAAGCCTCGGATTTGATCTGGCTCCAGTCCAGCATCAGTTAATACATTTTCACACGATTTCTCCCCACCCCTTTGTCAACCCCCCCCCCCCCCTCCCTGCAGGGCATTCACCCTCATTAAATTCATAGTTATGTATTAAGTGTCGGTCAAGACAATTCTCATGCAAATCAAATCTGAGTGCAGCAAAATAAAAATGATCTTGACAAAATTTGAAATATCTCACATTCATACGGAGTAACGTATTCATATAATTTAAATATAATAATAGCACATTATACATACATATACATATATAATTCAAATAGTAAAATATATCAGAATTCAATAATCACTGCTGTATAAGAGTGTCTGCTAAATGCTATGAATGTAAATGCAAAAGGAAAGCTACAACTGAAATCGCCACCAAAGCAAGTTTCTAAAACTGTCTTTTCATCAGTATAACAGGTTTTATTGGCGAGCACTCAGTCTCTCTTTGTCCACAACCAGAACAAGCAAGTCTGCAGACAGACTGTCCACTATTACATTTGTTAAAAGCTCACCAGGCAACAGACCAACACAACACAAGCACTTAATGTGTATCAGCCAACCCAAGCTACAGAGCCTGAAATCATTCTCAGGTTCTAAAGACTGCTCAATCAAACTGCGGAGCATTTGATTCAACCTGCAGGGCCTTACCTCACTTCATTTCTGCCCAACAGAATGGAAAAGATATTTAGAGATGATCCCTAAGACCATCCTTCATGACAGTCCATACACATATCTCAGTGGAGTACTCTGCAATGCTCTGCTGGAAAAGGTGTCTCCATGGCAACCAGGGTACCTACATCACAACATGCATTAGGGCTTCTCTGCACACACTGCATGGCAGACAAGGCAACGGTGTGCTTCTGATTGAGCTTTTCACCCTTTGTGAAAACCCTAGTTCCTTACAATACTTAGAGAAAGCAACAGGCCTGACCGACACCTGGGAGGTGCAAGAATGAGTGCCCCCCTTAACCTGCCCGAAGCAACTGACCGGTTTAGCACAATGCTAAAGAAAACTCTTAAAGCCCTCCTGCTGAGAGTCTACAGACTTGGCCAACCTCATGCTGATCATGGGGCAACTGGGGTAATTCCAGAGTCAAACAAGTCATTTGATGCGGGCTTAAAGGGGGCTGAAAAGAATGGCCTCTTTTGTCTTCCTTCATCACAAGTGGTCTTCCCATGCTATGGGGTATGTCTGATGACATCACTGAGTGAAAAGAACACTTCCTGTGGCAAGAACCACATGAGAAAACCTCAAAAGAACTGTAGATAATGCCCAGATTTATTAACTACAAGGTACCAAAGGGACTTGGTTTACAGTTTAACAGCTTAAGTCAGAACAGATCCTTTGAATTATGTAACATTTAAAAGTCTTCCACACATAAAAGCTGGCTGCTGACAAGGCACCAAAGTGGCTTTACAACCTACCCTCCAAGACGTCCTTGTTTCTGTGGGCCTTTTTAGGAGTTCATTTAACATAGATCATCACTGTAAAACAACAAAAACAGTAAATACAATGACAATTCTGAAGCCAGCAAAGTGATGAACATTAAAACCCTTAACAATAAATACAATACACTAAAGTAGCACTAACACACCACAGCAGACAAAGGACAGGGTTTGTTTCTTGTCTAAGTCTTAAAAACAAGGTCTGATGGGACCACCCTTTCTCTGGAGAGGTTTCCCACACATCTGGAGTCCATTGTGAGGCAGTGGTTGGCCAGCAGCACAGCTGTTTGAGGACACGTGAGCATCCCAAAGGCTATGACTGCTCAGTTGCTGCCATTACACCATGGTGATAAATCACTTGGGCTGAAAAGACTGACCAAGGCCCATCCTGTCCTCACATTTCATTTGGTGCGTGCAAAAAGGAAATCCCAGAAATGTGTGAATGTGTGTTTCTTCAAGAGTCACCTTTGATTGTTCAAATAAGTATCCAAAAGCTTTCAGAGCCTCTTTTTATCCAGCAATTGGTTTGGAAGTAAATGTATTTTTGGGTGTATGTTTGTTCCCTCTCCCTTTTATTGTAGTTACAGCTTTACCTCCTAGAAAAGCTGTCAAACAATAGACGTTGGAACACTGCTGTGAAAATATGACTGCATTTAGCAGCTCATTTTATTGTCAATGCTTTTCTACAGAGATCATGCAAGATGTGCACATGCATTTGGATCTGTGCTAGCAATTCCAAGGGGAGTCTAGATGCTTCTGGATATTATTTAACTAAGTGGAATGTAAGCTTGTGCCTGAAAAATCATCTTATTCCATTTTCCCATATGCAGATATCCTCACCCTGCTAGGAACCTGTAAAGACTAAAGAAATACTCTGTGTACAGCTTGTTGAAATGATTTTCTAAATGACAAAAACAAATTTAATCACACTTTTGGGTTGTTTCTTACATCTACACACTTCCTGATATTATCAAATCCACACAAACCCAGGTCTGTCAAAATTGGCTTGAAAGCTTTTTATTTTGAAATGCATTTTTCTAAACATAGTTGTTTTTGTTTGCTGCTTTGTTTATTCTGAGGCATCTTGAGATTTAAGTGAGAAGTTCATCAGATCATTGTTCTAATTAACAGCCCTAACTAGGGGAACAGATTTTATGAGCCCTAAACCTATACCCTGAGGGACACCAGGCCACAGTTCCAGTGCTAGAGGGAGAAACTTGATCCATTGCCCTGATCCCACTGATATAAAAGCTGGCATCTGTCATGTCGGTTGCCTCCAGCCATTTAGGCCTCCATTGCAGCATGTCTTTCAAGCCTTGGGAGAGATTAGTGCTTAGTCACAGTCAGCTGGGATTGCATCTCGACACTCAAGACAGTAAAAAGCTCTTATTACTGGATTGTTCCCAAACCCTTACCATTTTCTGAGACATGTAACACATGAAATTTGCTACACCTTCATTTTTTTAATGTAAAGGCTAAATCATTATTTTTCTTTAATATGTTTCTCGTATTATGCAGGTTCTTTAAAAAAAAGACTGGTGTACTAACCTGAGGACATGCTCTTTTGTGCAAGCATATAAAAATAGTAATGGGAGAAAATAGTACACACATCCAAACGTTTCCAGACATCCCTTGTAATTAATCCCAGCTACATATAGGTGTAAATGTTCATTTGTGCGCACACAGCCTGTATGCTCCCCATATAGAAATTGACAGACCAATAGAATGGGATGACAATCTCCATACTAGAATTTGAAGTATAAATCCTAAAGCACTTTGTTGTGAAGCAACGAAACCGTGTTCTCCGGAGAAACAGAGAAACACCCAACATGTCTGATATGAGCTAAAACAGCATTTGTAATCCAGAACTAACCATCAGTTAGTTACTGAGTATCAGTACCCATATTTTTATTAATTTTGTGTAAAGCCTTCACAGAAAAGTAGAAGACGAGTAGATTAGAGGGCATTTTTAAGGTTTCCTCAAGCCTTGTAAATGTGAACGCGTCCACTGTCAAGAAAGTACAGTGTGTGGACCCCACACATTAGTCAGAAGCTTAATATTTCTCCTGTACCTCAGTGGTCAGGACCATCACAGGATCAGCACAGAGCATGTATTATTCAGGTGGTGGATCATTCTCAGCGCTATAGTGACAACTTATTGATGCGTTAATATTTGGATCAGACACAGCAGACAATTACTGATTAGTGTATGAATTCTGTTTTCAAAATCAATGTTTACCATTTTAATCTAATAAAATTTTTTGTACAATTCAGCAGATGTTTCCACATGATTTGCTAGCTCTTTGATCTGGTTGTGCACTGGAAAAAGATCCGGTCTCTGCCTGCAAAAAAAGCGGCATCTGGAGATGTTTGGATGGTGGAAAGACCTCAGAAGAATTGCGAAAGAATGAAAAAAGATAAAGATGAGGCTCTATTGTTGCTCTATAGGTAGGTAACACTGACTTACTTAAGGAAGATCAGACTCCAAATTCAGGACAGCACTAATGACATAAAAGTAAAACAATGAACAAATATGATAAAAAAAAGTTAACTTAGCTTTTGAATGAACACAAACAGAAGGGGAGCAGTTCTCCAGAATCGTCTATGCTACTATTAATTTTGTCTGAAATGTTGGATGCCAAACTGTCTACTGTCAAATGTTTGTATACTCATCCAGACAAAACTAATTCTTAGAGATTATTTTGAAAGACAGTTCACAAATTTGAATGAATGTTTGCAACATTAGTAGAGACCAGAGAACAACAGAGAAGGAAATACAGTTACTTATTGGCAGCAGAAGTGATCGATTTTACCGCAAAATTACAGCGTGGATTCTGAAACACTGGGACTGTGGGAACGTACAATAGTGTGTCTGGGGTTTGAGAAAACAAAGCTGTCTGAATGATGCACGTGTTATTCACAGTATTTTTTCACATGCAGTCTAAGCCAAAATCTGGACATAAAATTTCCCATGAAACATCTTTACACAGACTAATGAAAAAAGCAGACAAACAGACGTACAGTAATCCGAGTTGAGCCTTCCAAATAACCTTTAACTCTAGTAGCATTTTCCTTTCACCTCCCAGACCAATCCTGTTGGTCAGATTCTTGCTTACAAAAGGAAAAATATAAAATATAACCCTTACAACGTCTGCTTACTCACATCCTACAGTGGTTTTGCAACAGTCTGGAGAGTTAGATTTTCCCGTTTAGGCTAGGATACATCTAATGGTGTGTGTTAAACTTTGCTGAAACTTGTATGGTGGTTTTATGTTAAGGTTTAAATCTTTAAAAACTAAAATCTGATTTTAATGCATCACAGAGATTAAAGCTTTTTTCTTTTCTTTCCATGTCCAGCTACATAAGTGGCTCCTGATATTGATATTTAACAGGTTTATGACATTTCTATTTCAACTGCGAGAACTAAATGAGACTGGTGCAGATTAAAAGCAGTAGAAATCTTTACAATAAGGGACAAACCAGGATTCAGAGTCAGTAAACACACCAAGGTCAAAACCACAATAGCAGAGTCATCAAAATTTTCCAAAGGGTTAATCCAAAAATAATGTCTATGGAAACAT
The DNA here is from genome assembly GCF_029633855.1 of Hoplias malabaricus. Taxonomy (NCBI): domain Eukaryota; kingdom Metazoa; phylum Chordata; class Actinopteri; order Characiformes; family Erythrinidae; genus Hoplias; species Hoplias malabaricus. Next base: position 43,950,692 of record NC_089802.1, on the reverse strand, counting down.
ACATGTGTAACGAGTCAGTAATCAGAAGAGCAGGAAAATCTGAACTCTCTCTGATTGGATGTAGTTGTGTCTGTCAGCGACACGTGATTCAGCGACAGCCACAGCACACGGAATTCTGGGATTTGGTGTTCAACTGGGAAAAGGGAACTACATCTTTTGATTCTGCTGAGGGCACAACATTCTACAGAAGTTGCCACATATTTTCACAACCCCATACAGTTCACGTCACAACACATTTTGTGCATTAGTTAAATTAGGTTATGTACTTTATTTCTACAATATATCATTTCAAAATAATAGCTGAAAGACTGAATATATCTCAGATTATCTTAGGTTTTATTCACTATATCAGATTTACAATTGATCAAAATTTGGTTTCATCTGAACTTTTTTGAACAAAATTTGTTTAGCGCTGGGACTACATTTGCATCTCTTCCTGAATAAAGTGGCATTTCTTGAATAAAAACGTTTTATATTTGCCTACAATTGTTTACAATTGCTCATAGTAACTGTTGGCTTTTATGCAAGAACCAACTTTGTGAGGTCCACAATTATTTTACTGCGGTATTGGCAGGGTCACATGAATTTGCCTATTGTATCAAGACCAAATAGTTCTGGAATGAAAAAGAAATACAGCCTCAGATGGAACTGTTAACTCCTAATTTGGACGCTGCCCACTCAGAAGCTTCTAAAAGTCATTACATTGGTTTTGGAAATTACTTGGACTGGTTAAAGAGACTGCATTGTGTTGAAAACTGTGCCCAATTCTTTATATAGTGCACCATTTTTGGGTTCTGACATTGTGTTTTCTGAAAAACTAGGGGATTATATTTAGTGCACTTGAACAATCCCACAGTGCACAGCAAAAGACCCATGTACACAAGCTGACACTAGTGGATAGCAGATACTCATAATGTACTGCATTGTTTGGTCAAAAGCCCCCATGTGGTAGTGTCTGAAATCATACACCCACCTCCTGAATTCAGTTCCCTGTAACTGTGCACCGTATAGTAGGGAATATGGGGAATGGTGAATAGAGAGCCATTTTGGACACAGCGTTGCTGCAGGTAAACTTGTGTCCCACTGATGTTCTGAGAGTGAGAAACCTTTTAAAAATCTTTAAAAATGAACATCTACTCACATAAGTATAATATATGGTGACATAAAATGTGTGAAATTCTCAAAGAAACTTAGTCTAGGTGTAGCTTAACCTTTGGCCTTAACTGTATATCAGTATAAAGCTGAACCTGACATATCAGGTCTATGTTACCTATTCACCAAAATTGAAGGACCATTTTACTCCCATGTGCACTACTATCTGTTGAACGACAGAAAGACGCTGGCCCTTGTTGCAGAAGACTTCTGGACAGTGTTATCTGTCAGTAGGGTGAGTGAGATAAGAGATTTAAAGAAGTGAGGCCTGCCAGATTGGCCTCAGAGTCTGAGTCTGGTCTGACACAACGGAAACATACACCCTTTTAACCATAAATTTGCCTCATATGTACCACCCAGGGTCTCTGCCTGCTCTAGCAACAGCATTTTGGCCTGAAATCGGCAAAATGTCAAACAAATAGTAATTCTACTGATCCGCTGGTTTCCTTTGTGTAAACGGTTGTGGGGAGAAAAAGCATATAAGGAAACGGTTCATCCATCTGCAGCTGCAATAGTGTGTGTAATGTATAAAACATCCACAGAAGTTTGGAGAGTGAAGGTATGCATGAATGCAGCTGTACACTGCAATCCCATGGTGACTACAGAACTGCATTCAGTCTTCAGGATTCACAACTCCCCAGACTTATATCTTCAACTGAGAGCAAAGCTATGATCATGGAAAACGTATCAGGCCTGAGCCGTCCTGCTGACAGGGCTATGGCAGGCTTCTGAATGTGGAAAAAGGGACCAAATAAGCTCACTCTCATTGCACCTAGCAATTGCCCAGACAGTAATTACATCTAATTCTGCCAGGCTTGAATTATGTCCACATTTTAAGTCGAAGGCCTTTAATAGCAAGTCACAAAGCAAGTGCACGAGACAAACCACAAACCTTACGGAGCTTCAAGAAAAGACTTACCCAAATCTTCACAACACAATTCCATAGAGTCGGAGGAGCAGTCACTGACATCATCCAAAGAAGCCACATCTGTGTCTTCCTGGACCTGAAGCCTGGGGGACACAGAGACATGTTCAGGACTACAATTTACATACGAGTGCATAAATACTAGTAGAAATGATTTTCTAAATCCTATGTTTTACCTCCATGATTTAGGTATGTTACTTTTGGCAGAGGCCAACATGCAGCGCACAAAACATCCACCACTCTTGAATTACTTATGACTGTTAAATTCATTTATTAAAGTTCCACTTTACTGTGAACTTGATGGATCAGCCAAACAAGTCCAGCGTTTTGGAGCTACCAGGCTAATGTAGAGAGAGTAAACAAACAACACATGACATTTGGACATTTCAAAATGTACTGCTGAACAATTTATAAGCTTTCACTAGCCAAGAAGTTGTCAAACGTCCACCTAATGGCCAACCTGATTCTACAGCACTAAGAAACAATGTAATTTCTGGGGGATTTTTCAATCACAATATCCAGGGCAGCAGGTGATTACAGGTAGTGTTGCTGCCACACAGCTCCAGTCTTGCTGTCCTGGATTCAATCCCAGCCTCAGGTCACTGCCTGTGTGGTCTGTGTGGGTGTGTTCTCCCTGTGTCTGCACAGGCTTACTTTGAGTGTTGTGTATACCCGTACGGTTTCTTCCCACAGTCCTAAACACAAGTTGGCAGATGGAGTGGCTGTGTGAAATTGCCCACAGGTGTGTGTGAGTGACTGGGTGAGTGTGTGACATTGTCTTCAGAGTGAGTGTGTAAGCAAATTGTTGAGTGTGTGAAATTGTCTACAGTGAGAGTGTGTGAGTAACAGGGTGAATGTGTGAAATTACGCACAGGCATGAATGTGTGAGTGACTGAGTACATGTGGGGAACTGATCACAGATGTGTGTGAGTGATTGGATGAGTGTTTGATGTCTTGGAATGGACTTTCATCCTGTCTAGGGTGTGTTTTCTGCCTTGTGTTGTGGTGTGAGGAGTGTCCGGCCCAGATTGGCTGGTGTTGCATCATCCAGGTGGCTGCTGCACACTGATAGATTAAGGAGTTGACTCCCTAATTCTGGGTATCGATGTTTATTACAGAACATAAAGAAGCCAACATGTGCTTGTTTTATAAAAGAAATCAGGCAGAATATGGCAATACGTGGAATGTTTCTGCAACAATTTGGTCACGAGTGAAAAGCTGAAATGACACAAGAATTTTGTTTCTAGAGGAAAAAAAAGAAATCAATAAAGTTGCTTTTTGTGCCATGGTTTGGACCAATAAACTGAATGGCTCCCTCTTAGCACAGCCCTAAGGACCACTTAGGGGTGCTCTGAAGCACACTGTTGAGAAACGTTTCTTTTATAAATCTGTCATTGGAAAGGGATCACCACAGAATCACCACCATCAGTTTGTGTGTACAAAGACACTGTTAGCTGGTTGCGTTTGATCACTGCTGGGCTGAAAATTCTCAACTCACTAATGACACTGGAGTTTTACACACTTTAGTAACACATGGCACATACATCACCACACCAATACCATGTCACTATCACAGCTGCATTGAGAACTGTCCACATCCTAAATCATATATTGTCATGGGCCTTTTGCGTTGATAAATGGGGTACAGTGGAGCAACAGATGTGCAGCAACAAACCGAATACACTAAGTCATTGTAACCCTACAAAATGCCTATGTTAGGACAGGCTTCCAGTATCCGTAGTTTCAGGTGCCACAAACAGGAAGCTAATAACACCAACCATTCCCATTTTATTAAGGTGTATCCATATAAATGGCCCACCCTGCATAATTAGTATACAAGGGAATATAGCTAATTATTATATTTAAAATACTTATGTTTGTAATATTTGTAAAAATCTATTAAATTAAAAAAAATGTAAACTCATTTTGCTAACATATTCATCTTTATAACGTATGCTGACGCCTTTTACCCCTATTGTCCCGACTGGACATTGAGGTCATCTGTTGCTCCTCTTCTATCTGTCCCATAATTCTTTGCTGTGGGCAAATTCTTCAGCTTCATGGTTCACAAACTATGAAACACATTACTACCGTCTCTTTGCCTCTGTCCTTCATTCTCATCCTTTAAAGCCTATTAATACAGTTTTCACCATGTTTTCCTCTGCCTCCTCACTAGAGTTAATATTTTGTATTACCCCCTCTCACCCTGAACTGTAAAGCGACATTGGGGATGATAAAAGCACTACATAAATTAAATCACAGGGGTCATCAGGTAGGCACCTCCCCTAGTCTGTGATTCGCGAAATGATGCCCACAATACATGAGCGGTGGTGGTCCTGTTATGCACCTGACCACTGAAGAGCAGGGTGAAAGGGGGCTAACAAGCACACAGAGCAACAGATGGACTACAGTCTGTCATTGTTGAACTGCAAAGTGCAACTCTATGGTCAGTGAGGCTTATACAATGGACAATGAGTGCACAAATGAGGGGGTGGCTTTAAAATTATGACTGATCAGTGTATATATATATATATTAACTACAAACAGTAAACATTTGAAATATACTATCACTTTATCTACCTGATACAACAGTACACTCACTGTTTCTTAAGAAGTGTTTCGATTAGGTTAGTGTCATACTTGAACCTGAAAGGTGCCACTGCAGCCATACGTGGAGATTCACTGGCTCCAGAATTCATTATGGCTTCTCTGGTGTTCTGGGTTGGAGGCTTGTAGGACAGGACTTGTCTCTCACTTGTGCCTCCATTTGTAACTTTGCCTCTTTGCTTGTTGAGAGACAGTTGCTGACCAGATGGTGTTCCCCATATGAGATTCCCATTGGTTGTTTTGAGACGATGCAGACCCTCTTTGGCTCGTCCTGCCTGGATCCGAGAAGCTGGCTGAACATCACCATTGTCCAGACTTCTGAAATTGGTTTGACCTGATCTCCAGTTCTTGTTTCCACTCCTCGCCAGATTTTTAAGGGTCTCTTGGGGCAATGAGCCTCTGGGGAGATCCAGAGTGTCTTTGGAGTGGAGCACGTTCCGTTTGGGAATCTGCGGACTGCTGTAAGCAGAGCGAGAGCCGATGAATCGCTCAAGCTGGGCCCTGTGTGGAGCCGATTTCTGCTGTTGATACAAAAGCCTTGATGATGCCTCCTTTAGCAGATCCTTGGAGGAGTTACTTATTGGAGGAATGTTGGAGGTGGAAGATGAGATGGAGGACATTCGTCCACCTGTCTGAAATTGCCCAGGTGGACCCACAAGGCCGCTACCTGAGCACTTGGCACTCTGTTTGGAGAATGTGCTCATGTTCCTGGGCAGAGGGATCCCGGAGCCGCTGTGGTTTTGGGACACAGGTTTCACATTCACTCCAGCACTCATGGTCTTCAACAATCAGCAGATGAAACTCTAGAGAGAAAGGGAAGTAAGTTGACACCTTAATCAGATCTGACCTAAAGCATTACTGATTATACATTCAGAAACTTCAGCAAAAACAAATAGCACATATCCCTGGCACATTAATGGACACAGATCTCTGCACTGTAAAATATGTCGGAATTTTACGGTGGAAAACTGTAAAACCATGACAGTAGATGACTGTAAACTCTAAAAAGGTTGAAAACAGTTTCTGTAAGAGTGAAATACTGTAAATACTTGTATCAGCCAAAATACAAATTTTTACATCTCTTTACTGTAATAAATTACATTATTTCACTGTTAAACACACAAACCATTAGGTGCAGTACAAGTGTACAAGTACTGGGAGGAGCTGAGACTCATTAGGGAGTTCCCAGCATGCCTTGCTTCTCCATATTTTCTGTGAATTTCTTTGTTTTATTTCTGTCTTTAAGACTTTCTGATTTTGGCTTACATTGGGGTGATTATTTTGTGTATTTTTGTGTGTGTGAAAGTTCACCATCACCATCACCATTTGAGACTGGTCCAGAGACGGTAAATGAATGGTCTCTCGTCATTTCGTCTCTTGTCTTGGTCTTAGTGTAAAATGAAGCCAGAAATTATTATTGAGACCACCTGAGTGCAGCGCCTCTTTTGGAGTACTAAACCGACACTTTTTTCTTGTAATGACTGAAAATCATCCTCACATTCCGACAGAATAAAACAGCCCTGTGATTTGCTTCCAAAAATAAAAAACTCAATGCTGTTTTCTTCCAATATCCAATCAATGAACATGATACACACACACAATAAACAATACACAAATGAAAAGTACAATGTGCATTTTCCCCTGCTCATTCTATCTAGTTATTTACCTTACCATGTCAATACAATCAAGAACTATACTGTTCTGTTATGTTACCCTCTGCAGAACCTCTCTAAAACTTTAGCAACCGCGGTTTAACTTTGCCAGACATCTCAAATGAAGCACTAGCAAAGGTGAACTGTTGTATACAATATAAACGCAAAAGAAATATATTATTTATTTTATGTATCATATACATAATTATAATAAATATGTATATAACACCTACAAATGTGTTTTTCATTTTTGCCTTTTTTTAATCTGAAAAATGCTTAACCTCATTCCATGTCCAGGTCTCAGTCTTGACTCAGACTCTGCCCTAATGGTTTTGACTACAACATTATTATTTGTTTAACATTTAACAGAGGACTACAATCACTACTTGATTTTGCAGTGGTCTTGACAGTGTTGCTGAAGCCTAAAGAACACAGAAACTGTGTCTGTTTAATGGACTATTTCCTTTTTTTCTATTTATGGAGTGTTTTTTTTTAACCGATAAACTGTCATGTCTTATTTCCGACTTGCAGAAATGAGATAAAACTACACCTAGGTCTTTTTCACCAGACCATCACATTATTAGGAAAAGTGTAGGGTGAAAAGCAAGACTTGCATTTTTACATTAAGTGATAAAAAGTGAGCAACTAAGCAGAGTTGACACCAAACCAAATGAATACAAATGCCTCTTGATTCACTGGAACTGATTCACTGGCATCAACTTTTCGCAAGAGTTCAACAGAGCAGACAAAGCAACGATCATCTTTCCCATTGATGTGTGTGGTCAGAATGTGTGGGAATTAACTCTACTGTGGTAATTCAGAACTGATACACAGACAGGAGTGTACTGTTGGGCAGAACCCGGTGCTGACGTCACTCAGAGGACAGAAGGATCAGGATCATGTTGGAAGGAGAACGAAGAAGGTCTGATGAATCACTTCAGAAAAAACATCTCCATGCCACGCAATGCTGCAATAAATCAAACTGAGATCAAATACAACTCCTAGTTTAAATAAGTTAACCTCAACACATCAGAGTCCTTTCAGCTGTTTGCCTCAACACTGTGCAGCTACAGATTTTGAGCTTCCACTCATCCAAGATGTTATGTGAAACTAAACGTATAAAAAAAACTATGTTCATGATTTTAATCACTTTTTATGAAATTCAGTAGATGTTTCTTCACCATTTGCTAGCTCTCCAGTCTGTTTGTGCACTTGAAACAGGTTTGGTGTGTTTATGAAACCCTAGTGTCAGTAAACAAGTGAAACAATGTGAACAAAGTGGTTCTGTACAAAATGCTAGGCTTTCTTTCTCTCTCTGCTCACGGCAGAGAAACAGCATCTGGTGTTTAGATGGTGAGCGTTGAAAATCATGAACCAAGGTGAGGATATTGCATTATTCCTGCTCCACAGGTGGGTACTGTTGACTTACAGGGGTTGGACAATGAAACTGAAACACCTGGGTTTAGACCACAATAATTTATTAGTATGGTGTAGGGCCTCCTTTTGCGGCCAATACAGCGTCAATTCGTCTTGGGAATGACATATACAAGTCCTGCACAGTGGTCAGAGGGATTTTAAGCCATTCTTCTTGCAGGATAGTGGCCAGGTCACTAGGTGATGCTGGTGGAGGAAAACGTTTCCTGACTCGCTCCTCCAAAACACCCCAAAGTGGCTCAATAATATTTAGATCTGGTGACTGTGCAGGTCATGGGAGATGTTCAACTTCACTTTCATGTTCATCAAACCAATCTTTCACCAGTCTTGCTGTGTGTATTGGTGCATTGTCGTCCTCATACACGGTACCGCCTTCAGGATACAATGTTTGAACCATTGGATGCACATGGTCTTACTCATGCAATGTGCAATTAATGAAGATTGGCCACCAGGCTGCTCCAATTTAGATTTCAGATACTTACGGTGGAACTGACTCTAAATTTGGGAAACTGCTTCCTGCATTAATGTAAACAAAGAAAGTGCTACAAAACTAATCAAGTTACAAATGAGTTACTGTGGTAATTCAAACAGTGAATATTTCACTACATCCATTCTGAAACAAACCACTGATCAGTTCTTTGGGTTGACACTCATCACAGGTGTTCTGAAAGGAAAAATGGACATAAATGGAAATGGAATTTTAATGGAAATTGTAATGGAAAAAATGAACATCCCTTTGTAATTAAAGGAACTGTGATGTAACACAGGGGTCAACATGCCTCTGTACGTATATGCCTCTACTTTTAAAAATTGATTTATTTATTTTGGAGTCTGTAGCATGTATCAGATAATTAATTTATTTATATTTTTATTTGTTCAGATCAGTGAAAACACTGGAGATTGCACACTCTTGTTTTTGATGTAGATTACTAAAAATCCCAACTCTTTGATCGTTTCTGTGAGAATTTCCTAAAAGTATTAGATGGTGCGCTCTTACTTTAGAGAATGCATTTCTACGATTTCATATTCCAAGGCTGGGGAGGCTTTATAATCCTCTAGCTGGCACTTGGCCTTGAGGATGGAGATTTATGAAGTGCTACTCCAAAATGTCTTATTCATATCTCTTCTATGGAGATATGTGAATAATGTGGCATAGGGTGAAGATTATAATAATGATAATAACTACCAATATGACTAATTTCACCTGAGTATGGCATTAGCTGCTGGAGCTGTCTCTAATGATTTTATTATATGATTCTTTTAACAGGGTTTTAATTATATTGAAACAAATGTATTAAAAGCTTTTCCACTGCAGTGACTATAATTGATATTCACACAGAAGTAGTGAGAAGCAGAGAAATTTCCAGTGCCAGAACTCAATGCGATGTGCAGAGGGCCATAAGCAGAGGTCTGCTGACAACCTGCCACCACTTGACACCCTCAGCGGGCACTGCCAGCCCCCTCTACCATCCCACATGCCCCTGCCTCTCAGAGACTGGCACACAACCACCCCACTCTGCCCACAACCGGCCCTCTGCATTTGCCGCAAAGACAAAAGCTCAGTCCTTAACAGTTGAATTGTGTTTCCAGTTTATACTATAATGACTGCATTGTGTATAAACCTTGTATGTCAACAGTGAATGGCACCATTCTACAGACATTATCATCCACAGACACCATTAAAGCAAATCTGGTGTAAATAAAAGATCAGAAATCAACTCCAGGATAAATAATGATCGTGCTGGAATTTCTTAAGAACAAACAAATCCAAGATGTTTGTTGCTGTGAGAAAATGGAAAAACTTGTGACAACAGCAAATAAAAGCACACGCACGTCACAGTACACAACTGTAGCAGTCAATCATGGGACCACAATGAATTGTGTTTAATAACAGTCATTGGAT